>NW_017307293.1:460290-461538 GCF_000935625.1 Nanorana parkeri
AGTCTCTGTACAGAGGAGCTTACACTCTAATGTCCCCTCCACCACAGTCACATCAGTCTCTGTACAGAGGAGCTTACACTTTAATGCCCCCCCCCCCAGTCACATCAGTCTCTGTACCAGAAGAGCTTACACTCTATTATTATACATTTCTATAGCTCTGACACTCACTGGATCCGGACGCCGTGCTCTCCCGTGACACAAAGGATCGTTCCAGGGTGAGGGATGACATTCTTCGGGGGTCCGCTGGGAGTTCTGGGGGTGTTCAGGAATTCAGTGTGGGGACCTGTTCATAGGAGGGAAGTTCCTGGAAATATAAATGGCGTCTGCGCTGACTGAGATATCCGGGTGAAGCCGATGTACAATGTGCAAGGTGCCCATGCCAACCGGATATCGCATTACCCTAGCCAGATCGGTCATGTGACTGGTCATGTGACTCCTATAGATCCTAGAGACCGGACATTATGAGCTCCTTCCTATGTGATGGGAACTGTTCATTGTACAGTGCTACAGCATATGCTGGAGACATATACAGGAAATCACATGGTGTACAGTTGTACTTACTATGTATCCTTGAACCAACACAGCCACAAGGTAGAGCAGGGTAAGCAAACTCCAGCCCACCAGCTGTGGTGGAACTACAAATCCCATGAGGCACTGCAAGATGACAGCCACAGACATGGCTCCCGGAGGCAGATGCATGGTGGGGTTTGTAGGTTCACCACAGCTGGAGGGCCGAAGTTTGCCCACCCCTGAGATAGAGAGACAAGAGCTTCCTGGGTGTTGGGGAACTGCAAGTACCAGCAACCCTCAGGGCCCATTCACACCTACGCATGTTGCACAGAGGCAGCCCATTGATTTTGAATGAGCAGCAACAAAAAATGGCGCCCATGTGGGCGACGCAGCACGCTGCAACACCATGCATTGTGGGGTACCGGTGCAATGGTTGATCATGCACAGGGGCGTACAACATAAAGATTAAGCGTGTATTTCCCCCAATTGGGAGCCACAGCGGCCCATAGAAATCAATCAGGGGGATGCATCTGTACGCGGGTATACGCCGGCACAGCCATTGATTTCTACGGGCGGCTTTGGAGAGATTTCCTCTCATTTCCTGTTGTGTCTATAGGCCAAGAAGTGAAGGGAAATCTCCCCCTATAGCTTACAGACATTTTCTTATCAGCTAATATTATTAATACAAAGTTTTAGCATAATATACTGCAAACACACAAACATCTCCACAATATGCTG
>NW_017307293.1:461560-483289 GCF_000935625.1 Nanorana parkeri
TTCAGCTGATCACTTCCCCCCTGTGTATCAAATATTGATCAACCTCCATAGAGGGCACACAATGCTTACCACGTGGTGTGATCCTGTATTGTTTACATCTCCATGGAGACCTGAGTTCCTCTCTCCATGGCAACAGGACGTCAGTGAATACACCATCCATCCTCCTTTTTCTTCTTTTGTTCCTGTTGTAGTTCTACATATCGGCCAGCAGGGGGCGCAGTGACTACGAGTAATACAGCCTGGGCGATGCATAGCGCAGAGGAGTCACCTTCCATACTCAAACCTCCTACTGATGACATCTCATATCTTTGTTTGGAAACATTTGTATCAAGTTTTAGAAATTAATTTCAGAAACAGAATTGGAAGAATACAATGAAGCAGACAGGATAAGCAGGGGAAGCCTGATAAGAAGATAGGAACATAGTAGGTGAGGTTGAGTAAAGAAAGGGGCTTGCCACTTGCCATATCCCTGTATAGTAACATAGTAGGTAAGGGTGAATAAAGATCCAAGAGAACAGTACAGTAATACAAATGGAGGGTACAGTACTTGGCTACATAAACACCATATATGTGTTCAGTGGAAGTCTCATCTATCTTGTTATTCTCATCTAAAAAATTATTCAGGGGCGTCCCGAGGCGGGGTGTTATGCGGAGCGGGTACCGGGTAACACCCCACTGTAAAGTCATCGTGCATGCATGTAATGTCATTGCGCATGCATGTGATGACGTCACATGCTGTTGCCCGCCGGCAGACATCTTGGTGATGGAATTCTGGACAGAGAGGAGGGGACGTTCATCTGGCGGCATACCTTATCCCCTCCTCTCTCGTGCTACTGTGGGGCTCTCGGTCTATGATCAACTGCCTGACTTTTCAGAGGGGGTGACACCACAATGACTATCAGTCATTGTGGTGTCAATTTATTTAGACAATTAAAAACGCATGTCGTGACCACCGGAAATTCGGACTCCATTTGGGTCTGGGAGCCCCAGTTTTAGTATTATGTATATATAAGTGGTATTCTATAATACGAACAAATATTGGTAGCGGCAACATTGTGACCCGAATATACATAAAACTAAACCTGAGGCTCCCAGACCCGAATGGCATTCCGGAGCTCCCGAATGCAATTCCAAAATTCGTGTTCAGACCCATTCGGATGCATTAAACTGAAAAACACATCTGATCGGCCAGAAAAGTCACATGTCCGATTCAGTTTTGTTTTTTAACGAAATTTGGATGTAATCCAAAATTCGGACACGGAAATTCGGATTCGAACGCATTCGGATTCAAACATTTGGATGTGTCAGAATGTCCTAATTTCGGAAAAATGCGTACACATTTTTAAAACGGAAGAAAACGAATCGCACATGTCTAGTGGTCGGTGCACACCTCTCTCCCCTCCCTCTCTCCCCCTCTCTCTCTCCCCCTCCCTCTCCCCCCTCCCTCTCTCTCCCTCCGCCTTGGTTATGAAATGTCCCTTGGCCTCCTCATGTCACGCCAATAGACCTGCATTAGATGTGATGACACTAGCGGCCCTTAGACTGCCGGAGCCCGGGGGGAAAATTGGATACCTGGGACCGGTCTCGCAGCCAGGCAGGACTGAGGATCATGGGGGTGCATCTACTTTATTTGAGCCCCCTAGAGAAAATGAGCACCTAACCCTTGCAGGTTCTTTTAAATTCCTGGAGTTCTTTAAAGTTGATCTATGAATAGATTATGAACAGACACCATCAGTGCAGTTCTTAGGCAATAAGAACAAAAAAACTTCCGGGGTCATTAGTTGTAAATTTTAAATTTTTGTATCTAGCAATCTTAGACCTAAAATAAGCTTTGTTACTATAGTTGGACAATTCTGTGTTCTTCTATCGTCTTCCTGTCTCTATTCACAGCGCCGTGTTTTCAAAATGCACATGCTTCAATGCGTATGTGTTCCCACACTGTGCAACTTTTACTGCGAGAATGCATTTTATTGTGTCTGTGACTGAACAGTGAATGGAGAAGCAGCACAGTGATGGGCTCCTCTATCTCTTACCCCAAATACCCCCAAATACCAAAATGTAATTGCTGCTTTTTGGCTGGCTGTCAGGCTGCAAAAAATTTACCTACCACAAGAGGGCGCCAAAGGTGTGCTCAGTGTTGCTATCCCTTTATAGTAATTTGTCCTTGAGATTATTGGATTGTGTGCGGCAGCTGCAGTGGGAACCAGACAGACAATGCCATTGCTGATGTGAGTGAAGGCCGCTGGACGAATGGTGCTGTGGACAATGTATGGCGAAAGACTTACCAGTGGTTGTGGAAGTACAAGCAACAGAATATCACAGTGAAAGGAGAGTTCAACGTGAAACCTTTGACTTGCAGCGCCATTAATTGAATGACAGAGAAAAGCCAGCAGCATGCTGGCTAAGTTAAATGAAAAGCATAGGACTTCTGGGTACCCCCACCCCCCACCCCCCAATGACCCCTAAAATCAAGCTTTGTTGTCTGAACATGGTTTCTTGGTTCTGCTGGAGTTATATCTCATTGCCAGAATCACTGAGACACTATGAACCCAAAAGCGCTAGTGTCTAGAGCTCCTGAGCGCACAGAACCCAATGCTTCTGAATGCCCGGTACCCAGCACTTCTTAGCACACAGAACCCAATGCTTCTGAATGCCCAGTACCCAGCACTTCTGAGCACACAGAACCCAATGCTTCTGAATGCCCAGTACCAAGCACTTCTGAGCACACAGAACCCAATGCTTCTGAATGCCCAGTACCAAGCACTTCTGAGCACACAGAACCCAATGCTTCTGAATGCCCAGTGCCCAGCACTTCTGAGTACCCAGTATTCAGATCATCTGAATGCCCAGAACCCAGTGCTCTGAGTGCCCAGATTTTCTGAGTGCTCTGTACCCAGTGCTTCTGAATGCCCATTACCTAGAGCTTCTGAGTACCCAGTATAAAGATCCTCTAAATGCCAAGAACCCAGTGCTCTGAGTGCCCAGTACAAGATACTTTTGAGTGCCCTGTGTCCAGTGCTTCTAAATGCCCAGTACCAATTGCTTCTGCGTGCTCAGTACCCAGCACTTCTGAGTGCCCAGTACCCATTGCTTGTGCGTGCTCAGTACCCAGCACTTCTGAGTGCCCAGTACCCATTGCTTCTGAATGGTCAGTATCCAGCACTTCTGAGTGCCCAGTACCCATTGCTTTTGCGTGCTCAGTACCCAGCACTTCTGAGTGCCCAGTACCCATTGCTTGTGCGTGCTCAGTATCCAGCACTTCTGAGTGCCCAGTACCCAATGCTTCTGAATGCTCAGTATCCAGCACTTCTGAGTGCCCAGTACCCATTGCTTGTGCGTGTTTAGTACCCAGCACTTCTGAGTGCCCAGTACCCATTGCTTCTGCATGCTCAGTATCCAGCACTTCTGAGTGCCTAGTACCTAGTGCTCCTGATCAGGGCCGAAGCTATAGGGGAGCTGGGGGGACATGTGCCCCCAGTGCCGCTTTAGGATGGGTGCCAATGGGTGTGTGGATCGAGATCTTCTCCCATGGGCAACTCTGAGCCTTTTCCCCGGGTGACAGAATGTCTAGCGTCCCCACTGCTCCTGAGTACCCAGTACACCTAGCACTTCTTAATGTCCAGTACCCAGACCCTCTGAATACCCAGTACCCGGTGCTTCTTAGTTCTCATTATCCAGCACTTCAGGGTACAAAGTACCCAGCACTTCTGAGTCCCCCGCATTTCTGAATGCCCAATACCTAACTCTTCTAGGTGCCTGCACACAGCACTTCTGCATGCCCAATATCCAGAGCTTCTGAGTGCCCAGAACCCAGTGCTACTTAATTCCCAGTGACCAGAACTTCTGAGTGCCCTGAAAGTGCCCATTGAGACATTCATAAGCTACTGTTTCCTTTAAATGCTCCTAGCTTGCCTGCGTATCATGCTCATAATTCAGATTCAGAAAGCATTGAAGCCCTAGAATTAGCTTGAAAGACAGGGGAATTGTATTTTCAGAAGGAGCTCTGCAGTGGCATCCTCTGTATTTCTCTCAGTGCAGGCTTCCTTTAAACAGAGCAGCAAGTGTTAGTGAAATCAGTGGGACAGATGAGACGGGCTCGCGGGTTATAAAACACTCACTCAGTGATCCGGGCCCGATGATAGAGTCATAATGTTGAAAATGGAAGTCAATAAAACACTTATGAAGTCTATAAAACAGTTACGGACTCTCTGTATTACATATATACTGTATATATAAATATATCATATACACTATATTACCAAAAGTATTGGGACACCCCTCCAGTCCAAATCATTGGATTCAGGTATTCAGAGAAATTGCGGTCACCTGTTAGCGGTATTATAACAAAGTGGAAGCAACTGGGAACAACAGCAACTCAACCAAGAAGTGGTAGTCCATGTAAAATGAGAGCTGGGTCAGCGCATGCTGAAGTGCACAGTGCGCAGAAGTCGCCAACTGTCTGCAGAGTCAAAAGCTACAGACCTCCAAACTTCGTGTGGCCTTCAGATTGGCACAACAACAGTGCGTAGAGAGCTTCAAAAAATATATTATATAAGGTATTTTATATCACATGTATTTTCAGAAGGAGATCTTCATTAGCAGCCTCTATAGGTCTCTCTGTGCAGGTTTCCTTTAAACAGAGCAGCAGGTATACAAATTAGCGGGATGGATGAGATGGACTCGTGGTTTATAATATTGCACTTGGTGACCTCGGCATGATGAGGAATTTGGAATGTTGTAACTGGAAGTCTAGTGAAATAGTTATGGACTCTGTAGCTTCCAGAAACACAGATTCATCTGCAGATACTCTAATTCAGCTATTCCCAACCTTTTCACCACAGAGGAACCCTTGAAATTATTTTCAGGTATTGGGGAACACCTGCTAAATCCAATTAATTGGAGGTCAGTGGGAAGAATGCCCCTTACATTGGTGGTCAATGGAAAGAATGTCCTTACATTGGTGGTCAGTGAGAAGAATACCCCTTACATTGGTGGTCAGTGGGAAGAATACTCCTTACATTGGTGGTCAGTGGGAAGAATGCTCCTTACATTGGTGGTCAGTGAGAAGAATGCTCCTTACATTGGTGGTCAGTGGGAAGAATGCTTCTTACATTGGTGGTCAGTGAGAAGAATGCTCCTTACATTGGCAGTCAGTGGGAAGAATGTCCTTACATCAGTGGTCAGTGGGAAGAATGTCCCTTACATTGGTGGCCAGTGGGAAGAATGCTCCTTACATTGGTAGCCACACTGCAAGGGCTAACTTTATTTGGCCCAGAGTTCTCCTCTAAAGTTTATTAACTCACAGGAACCAATCAGATTTTAGTTTGCCGAGGTCAGATCAGTTTGGGTCCGTAGTACACGGTCCATGCCTCGCTGAGTATGCTTTCATGTTGTTCTTCTTTGACGGCTTCAGGGATTTGTTGCGTTGCCAGTTTAGATGAACACAATGCTTAGCAGAGTTCTCGAAAAGTTGCAAACCGGTGTGAGATCTCCCAGAATTTTCCAAGAAGACGTTAACCTCTTTGCGGTGGTCCTGGCTGAGGTCCCGGCGGTTCCGTATAGCTCATCACCGCGCGCGGCTTTGGACCAATGCATTAATCAAACCTTGTTGGCCATCCTCAGAATCCGCCAGGGTTCCTCCATCTTCCAGCCTCTGTACACTTTCAATTCAATAAATCAAAAATTACAATCGGTGATGTCATCTCTCAGAGCGATAGTTAAAGATGTCAAGTTTAAGTTGGGGGGGAGGGGTGGTGTTTACTGCTGCAACAAGTCTGAATTTAATGACTTGGTCCATCACTGCAGGAGAGAGTCTGCTATTAAATTTCATGGTTATGTAGGCTGAGGGGGAGCAAAGAAAACGGAAGGAGAAGAATTTTGCTTTATTTGCTGTAAAATACACAGCTAACTGCACTGCAGAAATTATGTTTGGGTTTGGTCCACAGGAAGGCAAAACAAATTCAACCCCCCGCCCCCCCCCCACCCCCCCCGGGAACTGTGAGCAGTTTCACTTTACAAGGGGGGAAAAACTTTCCTGAATTCTCAAAGGCAAACTGATCATTTACCCGGATGTTTCAGACGTGCCGTATGTTCAGATGTTTCCAATGTTTAAAAATATAGTAGCAGAGGTAATTCCTCCTTTGTTTTGTGCCAAATATTCTTTCTGTTCTACTTCATTCTCAGTCTTGCTCCACAGCTGCCAATATCACCTCACTGCCTTAGAGATCCTACCTTTGAATTTTGGAATGACAATTATCTTCTCCATCTCATCCAGAGATTCCTTAGAGATCCAGTCTGTTACTTCTTAGGTATGTATCTTATTCCCCAGGAAGGCAAGTGCCTTTTCTTCACCAATCCCTTCCCCTATCATCTACAGGCCCTAGTCACTTCTCCTGTTTCCCCATGACCCTACTCCCTACTTCCATCTCTAAGAGACTGCCCCTATTCTGTACATACCCCAGTCCCTTCTCCTGTCTTCTACAGATCATAGTCCCTTCTCTCTTCTATACAGACCCCAGTCCCTTCTCTCTTCTATGCAGACACCAGTCCCTTCTCCTACCATCTACAAACCCTAGTCCCTTCTTCTCTCTTCTATACAGTCCCTAGTCCCTTCTTCTCTCTTCTATACAAACCCTAGTCTCCTACTATCTTCTAGAGACCCTAGTCCCGTCTCCAATTTCCCCAAAGACCCTAGTCCCTACTGCTATCTCCCAGAGACTCTAATACCTTCATTCCACGCCAGTTCTTTCCCCAATTCCCCTAGTCTCTTCTCCTATCTCCAGGAGACCTTAGGCCCTTCCTCTATGCCCCACTGACCCCAGTCCCTTCCCCTATACTGTAGAGATCCTGGTTCCTTCTCTTTTCTTCTACAGATCCTACTCCCTTCTCCTATTTCCTCAGAGACCCTAGTCCCTACAATTGTCTCGCAGAGACTCTAATACCCTGTTTCCCTGAAAATAAGACCTACCCCGAGAATAAGACCCCGTACTATTTTTGGGAATTGCTAAAATATAAGACCTACCCCCAAAATAATACCTAGTTGTGACCATTCCCAGGGCTGGTGGCGGCATTGTTATACATAAAAAAAAAAAAAGACCTCCCCAGAAAATAAGACCTAGTGTGTTTTTTCGAGCCAAAAAAAAATATAAGACAGTGTCTTATTTTCGGGGAAACACGGTACCTTCCTCTGTTCCCGAGTCCTTTCCCCAGATCCCTAATAATTGTAGTCCTCTTCTACATGCATGTGACCCCATGCCCTTCCTGTATTTCCCACTGACTCCAGTCCCTTCCCCTATTCCCTAGAGATCCCAGGCCCTTTCTCTTTTCTTCTACAGACCCTTCTTCTATTTCCCCAGAGTCCCTTCTTCTATCCTGCAGAGGCTCTGTTCTCCAGAGATCCCAGTCCTTTCCCCCATAGCCCAGATTCCTAGGAGACCCCAGGGCCAGGACACAGGCTATAGTTCAGCAAATATTTGCTGTGGGGGTTGCTTGAGAGTTACTATTAACTCCTGAGCAACCAGAAACTACAGTTACCCGGCATCTACTGATCCACGTGGATGCCGGATAACTGGGAGTTTACTGTACTTTCTAGGCATGCTGACTGTCACGGTTGCCGGTTATTTCAGCTCTCAACCAAACTTTCAAGCCCCCAGATGGCTGGTGTCATAGCTGATCATCACATATGCAGCACCATGGCAAATGCAATCCAAATAGAATCTAAGGCACCTTCCTTGGATGTAAAGGATAGGAGGATGCGGTTCTGCTTTACGGAACAAGCAGACTCAAAGTATAACAGACCTTAAAGTATGTATGGAAAGATGGGCCAACCTGTCCATCAAAAGTGCCAGTTACAGGGGTTGGGACAAACCAAATAACAGTGTGTGTGTGTGTGTGTGTGTGTTGACAATGGTTAACTTCTATTCACATGGTTTAAATATTTAAAGCTGGAGTTATGTTTTATTTTTTCCTTGTCAGTTACTTAAATTCCAATTAAAACAACATGTTCATCTATGACTACCCTGTCCACAGGGTGACAACGCTGCTGTTCAATTTCACTGCAGAAAAAACAATGTTGTCACCCAACTACAAGAAGTGAAGACATAACCCATCTAGAGACAAGTAACAAAACTATGATAGAAGGAGACTCATAGAAAAGAATCCGCGGTGTTAATAATACTATTGCAGACGTCATCATATATGTAAGTTTGCCCAGAGTTTCACTTGAACCATTTCACATGCAGACCGATGGCTTAGAGTTGTTGACGTAGCGGAGCAGCTTCGTTTTATATTGCTCCATATGCTGTTCCAGCCTCTTTCTGTCTGTTACTGTTTCCTATTATCTCTTCAAAAGCCCCGGGGTTATTATCCACGGCTGCTGCAGGAAACCATTAGTGGAATGGTAGGTTCTACAGAACTTCACAACCCGCATCTGTGCAGCCATGAGAGGCATCTAGTCTGATAATCACTCACAGCGACATTTGTATCCCAAGATCTTTTGATATCGGAAATAGTAACAAAGTACATTCGCTGCTCCCCGTACTGTATGTTCAGTAGGCCAAATCACCGTAAGGAAGTCAGATGTAACATATTTTTGGAAAGTGACAACGTGAACAGAAACTGGCTACCGAACCAGAAACAGAAGAGGGATTATTTATATATGTCTTATGTATTACTTCTAAAAATGTATCTGTATACATCAATTATAGATTACTATATACAATGTATCTCTTATACAGCATTTATAGATTACTATATACAATGTATCTCTTATACATCAGTTATACATTATTATATACAATGTATATCTTATACATCAGTTATAGATAACTATATACAATGTACCTCTTATACATCAGTGATAGATTACTATATACAATGTACCTCTTATACACCAATTATAGATTACTATATACAATGTATCTCTTATCAATGGCTTCTTGGACACATTCGGAGGTTCCGCTGGCAAACTGGCCAAGTTAAATATACCATTGAAAGCGTTTTGTTATATCTGATCTCG
Source organism: Nanorana parkeri (assembly GCF_000935625.1). Classification (NCBI taxonomy): domain Eukaryota; kingdom Metazoa; phylum Chordata; class Amphibia; order Anura; family Dicroglossidae; genus Nanorana; species Nanorana parkeri. Next base: position 470,577 of record NW_017307293.1, read on the forward strand.
TCATGTGATCACTTCCTGTGCTGCACTTTTATCAGTTACATTGTTCTCAGCTATCTATGTGGACTACAGAACACCTCCCCACTATGATATAGAGAAGAGGGGAGGTGGATGTATTTGTAATCCCATCCTAGCTGACAACACCAGTTCTCCATAGATACAGTATAGCGAGTGAGCGCTGTCACCCTACAGGAAGTGTGCTACTGGCAGGATCAGCAGATGAAAATAAAGAAAACGAATGCAGCCGCCTCATCATCTAATACTACGGAAAATTGTATACTTACCTATCGGTAATTTTCCTTTCCTGACGCCAATACATGGCAGCATACAATGGTGGGGAGCGGAGCCATACCCCATTGTATGCTGCCATGGATTAGCGTCAGGAATACGGAAAATTGTATACTTACCTGTCGGTAATTTTCCTTTCCTGACGCCAATACATGGCAGCATACAATGGGGTATGGCTCCGCCCAGGGGCGGAACTACCAGGGTCGCAGAGGTCGCGGCCGCGACCGGGCCCTGGAGTTCGCCCACTTGGAGGGGGCCCAGGACAGGAGGAAGGGGCCACTGGTAGTACGATAAGACATTTTCCTTCTTGGGTTTAGATACACTTTAATGCGTCGCTGCCTCATGCCTCTGAATCCGAAGATTGACATTACATCAACATCTCCAGCCGAGAGGTTTGTTTGCTGAGCTTTCATGGCAATCTTCAGTCCGCCTGGTTCCTCCTATATAAACATTTCTAGGTGAGCTGTGCAAATAACACGCAGTCAGCTGACGACTTTCACTGCAACTGAACCAACCGGAACAGGTTTTCTCCTCTCCTTCCAGCACTTTGTTCCGTGAGCTGATGTTTAAAGGGAAACTGTTTTCACTGAGCGCATACTTGGAGTCATCCTTCATCCAGCGTTCACCTTTAGTTGTGGGACTCGCACATTTTTACACGCGTGTGCTTTTATATTTTTGTTATTGTGGTAAATATAGAGATTTGTAGATACGCCTGACTGCTTCAGATCGGCTGAGAGAAGATATCAGCCGCACATGGAGTCCTTTGTATTTAGTGAGTGAGAAGACTTGTGTGTGTGGAGACACCCACTCGTAGTCTCCATCAGAAGCCTATGCGGTGGTGACAGCACACGAGAACGATTGTGAGACAAGTTCAGAGCGTTGTCACCCTATAACAGGAACTTCGTTGTCACCCTATAACAGGAACTTTGTTGTCACCCTATAAGAGTAAGTTCCTGTTATAGGGTGACAACGCTCTGAACTTGTCTCCAATTGTTCTCGTGTGCGGTCACCATCGCATAGGCTTCTGATGGAGACTACGAATGGGTGTCTCCACACACAATACTCAGGCATGGTCCACTATTGTCACCATCAGGAAAACAAGCCTGAGAAATGGAAAGCAGCGTCGCTGGGGGGCATGTAGACAGGAAGTGGCTGCAAAAAAGGCTGCAGAAGATCAGTGGCATTGAAAAAAAAAAGTTGAAAACTATATTTCAGGTATTAAAATGGCAAATTGTTTGTGATACACAGCACACAGAGCATACTAAGGGGATGACTAAGGAAGAGTTAATGGTCTACATGGTTGCCTGTCTGTAAAAGAATTGGCAAGCAAGGAACACAGAATACTATACAAAATAGATGTAGACCCTAACTCACGGGTGGGGGCCCTCTGGCTGTGGTGAAACTACAAATCCCATGATGCATCTGTCTCTGGGAGTCATGTCTGTGAGAATCTTGCAATGCCTCATGGGATTTGTAGTTTCACCACAGCTGGAAGGCCGGAGGTTGCCCTAAGTGGATGATATTAAGGGGGGCGATTTATACATAATTCGCCTAAACATACACTGGCGGAATGCCCTTTGCACTTTCACATTCTTGCCCCCAGATGGAGCCGCGGAGCATAGGAGACATACACTGGCAGAATGCTGTTCCCACACATTCCTGCCACTAGATGGAGCTGAGCAGCATAGAAATTCCTATACTACTTGGCTCCATCTAGTGGCGAGGATGCTGTGCAAAAGGCATTTGGCCAGTGTATGCCTCAGTGGATGATTTATACATTTAGGGTTTACATCTACTTTATTGCTGCCCATTGAAGATTTAGCAAGCAAGGAACATAAAATACCATACGAAATAGAAAAAAAATATATATATATACATATATATATATGTGTGTGTATGTATGTATATCTATATATATATATCTATATCTCATACACACACAGTATATTGTATTCATTTATAGAGGTTTATATAGACTGTAGAATGGAGGAGGACAGAGGGATTTGGGTCTAATATGGTGATTGGTATGAAGGCAGATTGTAGTCTCATGTAATCCATTGCATTGATGACCTTAACAAGAGGCTATTGTATCAATAATGATCCATACGACTTCCAGCCGCCCCGGGATGCATTGATCATGCTTCACTTGGTGACTCTGTAACTGTTGGGCAGTTTTGCATCAGCGGCTCGGTGCTTTGCATCAGGATGGGATTAAAGCGACCTTTTGGCACACTACAATAGCAGCATTCTGATGTAAGCCTTCCACGTAACCGCGAGCTTAAACACTGCTGAGGGCCGAAAGAACTTCATTAACTGTTTAAGAAGTACCACATATTTTATTACTCCCAGGTACGCTGCCTGTGGTGCTGAAACACCAACCTTTGCCACTCAGACCTCTGCCATTTCCTGCAGATATTCTCTTAAAGTGACATTAAAGGCAATTTTTTTTTCCCCTCACCCCAACGTTAATTAAAGCACTTACCTTAAATGGTGTCTCTTAATCCGATTATCTTCTTCTTTCCTGATGTTTTCATCTGTCCCCGGAGAGCCGCTGCGGCGGCTCTCCGATCCAGCGCTGACTCCTCTGAGCTTGCTGGCACTTCCTGTCCCATGGTGTCTGCCTGCGGGTGCACGCGTCCATAGACTTACCTTGTGTCTCTCCTCGCGTCCCGGCCGAAAATGTGAACTGCGCATGCGCCCGCCCCCAAAGATCCTTTGCGGCCGCCCGAGATTTTTCCCATTTTCGGAAAAATGCAGCCGAACTTCAGGCAGATAGAGAAGACACAAATTGATGCATCGCTGTAATCAATAATACATCAATAAATGTGTGTTTAATATACACGCAGCGTAAGTACCTGAGTCTGACCTGGCAGCTGCCTTTTGCAATTCCTGTACAGCAGAGCTGGAATGTGAGAGGAAGAGGAGCAGTACAATGAGCCAATCAGTTCATGTGCTGACAAGAAGTATGTTGATAGGAGGGGAGAGAAGAGTGCCAGAGAGTTGGCACTGCTTCTCCTTTCACTGTCCAGTCCCATGCTGTGGGCGGGTCCTGGACAACCTGAGCTCCCTGGAAATGGTCATTTGTGATTTATTTGCACTCCAATTTTTTTTTCCATTTTGCAATGAGACCGGAGTTGTTGGTTTTGAAGCCCCCTGAGAATTTCCGTCTGCTTCCTGAGGGCTGCGCTTGTCCTGCACATTTGTTAGATGGTTATTGTGGTTATAGAGACAGTTGCATGATGTCAGCTAATGAGAGAGTCATGTTTTGCATTCCACAGAAGACCAGGAAACACCTTCAATCTCTAAGAAGTACGCAGTGTCCTTGGAACTCCGAAACAAGGAAGTCAGTAATGTAGATTATTATTACTGTCAATGCTACGTGCGGGGTAATGGGGCAATTCATCGGCTTCTAATGCAAAGATGCTGCTGGGACTTCTAGTCCCTCTCAGATCATGACTTCCAGAGGATGAAGGATTTCAAGGGTGCTGATGAGAGAATGAAGGAAAGAGAAGGAGAGAATAAGAGAGGAAGGAGAGATGAAAGGGGAGAGTGGAAGGGGTAGAAGGAAGGAAGGAAAAAAGAAAGTAAAGGAGAGGAGAGAAGGGACGGAGGAAGGAAGGAAGAAAAGGAAAGGAGAGAGGAAGGGAGGAATGGAGAGGAAAGCAGAGGAAAGGAGAGAAGCAGCAGGGAAGAATAGAAGGAGGGAAGAATGGAAAGGAAGGGGAAAGAAGGTAAATAAATCAAAGAAAGGGAAAGCTTATGAGCGAAAGGGAAGGAGAGGTAAGGAAAGAGGAAGGGAGGGCTCAGGGAAGGGAAGGAGAGCAGAGGAGAGAGAGGAATGGAGAGAAGGAGGGGGGTAGGAAAGGAAAGTAAGGGGAAGAAGGAAAGGGAATCAAAGAAAAGGAAAGCGTATGGAAGCGAAAAGGGAAGGAGTGGAAAGGAGTGGGGAAGGGAATAAGAGGAGAGAGGAGAGAATTGGAGACTCCTTACCATCTTGTCTTGAATTGTATTGTGATTGTAATGTCTTCCTTATATTGTAAAGCGCTGTGCAAACTGTTGGCGCTATATAAATCCTGTATAATAATAATACCTTTGTATTGAATAGAATGTACTGAGGTGACGGGTTTTAGTGATTGGGATTACATTTACTATAACCGATGGGCCTTTGGTTTTGGTTCCAGGTAAAGAAGCATTAAATGAATATCTGAAGACAAAAGCCGTGACCATCGAGTACTAGAAGGATCCTGGTTCATACAACAGACTGGAGAAGCTGTACCAAGCGCGTCATTCCCGTTGGATGTGACAATGTATTATAAGGAGCGCAATCCTCGTCATTGTAAATACTTCCTTCTCAGATGTATTAAATGATCGTACTTTTTACACCTCCGTCCGGTCTCTGTACGCCTCCGTCCGGTCTGTGTACACCTCCGTCCCCTCTCTACACCTCCGTTGTAATGTCTTCCTTATATTGTAAAGCGCTGTGCAAACTGTCAGCGCTATATACATCCTGTATAATAAAAAAAAATATTTTGTTGATATACTCAATACTTTAATACTTTTTATTGTCACTGCCATTGAACATGCACGCAGATCGGGAAAGTCAGACTGAATTTAGCAATGCTGACCTGCACACTTGATCAGGTTCTGTGACTTAAAAAGTACCAGAACCAGCCAGGAAATTAGCATTTTCAGAAGCAGAAGTTGGAAGCATAAGCCTCCATAATGCGTCCTAGATTCTTTAAACCAAGTCTAATGTTCTATACAAGCTGTGTGATCTCTGCAGCCTCCATTCTCCGTCACACTCCTGCAGTCATTATCTCTGTACTGCTAAGTAAACGCAGAGCGGGTTGTTTGCCCAAATCAGAGGCAGTTTTGTAATTTTGGCTCTTGCACTGTTGCACAATGCAGAACGCTAGCAAATATGTAACGGTGCCGGGGTCATCCATAACTCGGACAGGGCACCAGAGAAGACACTGCACTCTGCACACAATGCACCAGCTTACAACACACAAACTGTTCTGCTGATGGCAGATGTACGTCTGACATGTTGCAGCATCTGGCAAATCAGGACATCAGAATGAGGACACAGTGTAACACTAACCCTCCCTGTAACCCATACAGTAACCCTCCCTGTAACACTAACCCTCCCTGTAACCCTAACACTAACTCTCCTTGTAACACTAACCCTCCCTGTACCCCTTACCCTAACCCCAACACTACCCCTCCCTGTAACCCTAACACTAACTCTCCTTGTAACACTAACCCTCCCTGTACCCCTTACCCTAACCCCAACACTACCCCTCCCTGTAACCCTAACACTAACTCTCCTTGTAACACTAACCCTCCCTGTACCCCTTACCCTAACCCCAACACTACCCCTCCCTGTAACCCTAACACTAACTCTCCTTGTAACACTAACCCTCCCTGTACCCCTTACCCTAACCCCAACACTACCCCTCCCTGTAACCCTAACACTAACTCTCCTTGTAACACTAACCCTCCCTGTACCCCTTACCCTAACCCCAACACTACCCCTCCCTGTAACCCTAACACTAACTCTCCTTGTAACACTAACCCTCCCTGTACCCCTTACCCTAACCCCAACACTACCCCTCCCTGTAACCCTAACACTAACTCTCCTTGTAACACTAACCCTCCCTGTACCCCTTACCCTAACCCCAACACTACCCCTCCCTGTAACCCTAACACTAACTCTCCTTGTAACACTAACCCTCCCTGTACCCCTTACCCTAACCCCAACACTACCCCTCCCTGTAACCCTAACACTAACTCTCCTTGTAACACTAACCCTCCCTGTACCCCTTACCCTAACCCCAACACTACCCCTCCCTGTAACCCTAACACTAACTCTCCTTGTAACACTAACCCTCCCTGTACCCCTTACCCTAACCCCAACACTACCCCTCCCTGTAACCCTAACACTAACTCTCCTTGTAACACTAACCCTCCCTGTACCCCTTACCCTAACCCCAACACTACCCCTCCCTGTAACCCTAACACTAACTCTCCTTGTAACACTAACCCTCCCTGTACCCCTTACCCTAACCCCAACACTACCCCTCCCTGTAACCCTAACACTAACTCTCCTTGTAACACTAACCCTCCCTGTACCCCTTACCCTAACCCCAACACTACCCCTCCCTGTAACCCTAACACTAACTCTCCTTGTAACACTAACCCTCCCTGTACCCCTTACCCTAACCCCAACACTACCCCTCCCTGTAACCCTAACACTAACTCTCCTTGTAACACTAACCCTCCCTGTACCCCTTACCCTAACCCCAACACTACCCCTCCCTGTAACCCTAACACTAACTCTCCTTGTAACACTAACCCTCCCTGTACCCCTTACCCTAACCCCAACACTACCCCTCCCTGTAACCCTAACACTAACTCTCCTTGTAACACTAACCCTCCCTGTACCCCTTACCCTAACCCCAACACTACCCCTCCCTGTAACCCTAACACTAACTCTCCTTGTAACACTAACCCTCCCTGTACCCCTTACCCTAACCCCAACACTACCCCTCCCTGTAACCCTAACACTAACTCTCCTTGTAACACTAACCCTCCCTGTACCCCTTACCCTAACCCCAACACTACCCCTCCCTGTAACCCTAACACTAACTCTCCTTGTAACACTAACCCTCCCTGTACCCCTTACCCTAACCCCAACACTACCCCTCCCTGTAACCCTAACACTAACTCTCCTTGTAACACTAACCCTCCCTGTAACCCCAACACTGACCCTCCGTATAACCCCAACACTGACCCTCCCTGTAACTCCAACACTGACCCTCCCTGTAACCCCAACACTAACCCTCCCTGTAACCCCAACACTGACCCTCCCTGTAACCCTAACACTAACTCTCCTTGTAACACTAACCCTCCCTGTAACCCCAACACTGACCCTCCGTATAACCCCAACACTGACCCTCCGTATAACCCCAACACTGACCCTCCGTATAACCCCAACACTGACCCTCCCTGTAACCCTAACACTAACCCTCCTTGTAACACTAACCCTCCCTGTAACCCCAACACTAAACATCCCTGTAACCCTAACACTAACCCTCCTTGTAACCCTAACACTGACCCTCCTTGTAACCAGGGCCGTATTAAGAGCATCACGGTCCTGGTGCTGAGGATTTGTGGGCCTTTTTATGGAAATAGCTCTTCCTCCTGTCAGGGCTGTGATTTGTAATCTCTCTACAGCTTGGAGTCAGTGTTGGAGTGCCAGGGCCCGGTTGCACCTGCGATCCAGGTAGATCTGCCACTGACTCCAAGCTGTAGAGAGACAAGAAATCTTAGCAATACATTATACAGCAATGCATAATACTGCCAACTATAAAGGACTACAAATCCCAGCAATACAATGTAAAGCAATGCAGAATAATAACATCAGCTTGAGAGGACTACAAATCTCAGCAATACATTGTAAAGCACTGCAGAATATTATAAACCTACATACTCTGGAGGGAATTTATCAAAACTGGAGCAGGCAGAATCTGAAGCAGTTGCCCATGGCAACCAATCAGCATCTCTTTTTAGTTTGCACAGGTAAGGTTTGAAAATGAGACATAGAAGCTTATTGGTTGCAGTACAAATCAGCTCCAGATTTGTCTGATCCAGTTTTGATAAATTCCTCCCTCTGTGTTGCTCCGGGTTCGCGGCCTGATGTCTCCAGGATCTGCGCGGAGTTTAGGGGGGCTGTACAGGCTCTCGGGATGCTGTTCAGGTTCTTAGGTGACCAGTGTGGCTCTATGAGGGCCAGTGCAGGTTCCAGGCGTTCAGTACGGGCTCTCAGGCAGTCAGTATGGGCTCTCAGGCAGTCAGTATGGGCTCTCAGGCAGTCAGTACGGGCTCTGGGGGGTCAGTGCGGGCTCTGGGGGGTCAGTGCGCGCTCCAGGGGGAACAGTGTGAGCTCTCAGGTGGTCAGTGTGGGTTCCAGGCGGTCAGGGCGGGCTCCAGGCGGTCAAGGCGGGCTCCAGTCGGTCAAGGCGCACGCGCACGCGCACGCGCACACTGCCTGTTCAGCATTGCGGTCATCGGAAGCCCGCCCCTCAGGGGGGCGGGCTTGCGATGATCGAGAGTACGATCTGCCTGTCCAAGATGGGCAGATCGTACGTTTTTTTAATCACTTTACAACCATCGCAAGACTAAGGTCTTGCGATGGTTGTACAGTGTATGGCCACCTAACACTAACTTTCCCTGTAGCCACCACCCAACGCTCCCAGCAACTCCAACACTAACCGTACCTTTAACCCTTACCCTCCCTGTAATCCTAATACCGCAGGGAACATGATGTTGATCGGAGGTCCGCACAGCTTCTCTAAAGTGAATTTTTGAAAATAATTTCAGAGACCATCGAAGGTCAGAAAATAATCCGTCCCAACTAGGATTGACCTGGACAGTCCGGTTTTTGAGTCTTTTGTCAGGGTTTCAGGCCAGCTGACACCCGAACACAATTAGTGCAAATAACGGCACTTTACGTTTTTTGACAGCTGCGGCTGCCTGAGGTCCCCAGCAAGCGCAAGACCTCAGGCCGCTGCATCTTCCAGTGAGCCGCGTGCGCCTGTAAACAGGCACCGTTCTGCACATCTCCTCCAGCTCCTTCCGGACAGAATGCTGGCCGCCTCTGGGCCCCAGCTGAGACCCCTGCACTTCCCACACAGCACTCCTGAAAGCCCACGTATTCCACCTGAGACCCCACACAGCCATCTGAGAGCCTGCATAGCCCTCCTGAGACCCCATACAGCCATCTGAGAACCCACATACCCCACCTGAGAGCCCACATATGCCACCTGAGAACCCCACACAGCTATCTGAGAGCCTGCATATCCCACCTGAGAGCCCACATATCTCACCTGAGACCCCACACAGTCATCTGAGAGCCTGCATAGCCCTCCTGAGACCCCAAACAGCCATCTGAGAGCCCGCATTGCCAACCTGAGACCCCACACAGCCGTCTGAGAGCCCACATGTCCCACCTGAGACCCCCACACAGCCATCTTAGAGCCCGCATAGCCCTCCTGAGAGTGCGCATAGCCCACCTGAGACCCCACACAGCCATCTGAGAGCCCACATACCCCACCTGAGAGCCCACATATCCCCCCTGAGACCCCACACAGCCATCTGAGAGCCTGCATAGCCCACCTGAGACCCCACACAGCCATCTGAGAGCCTGCGTAGCCCTCCTGAGACCCAACACAGCCATCTGAGAATCTGCAACGCACACCTAACACCCCACACAGCCATCTTAGAACCCGCACAGGCCACCTAAGACCCTGGAGACGTCAGGGCACTACCCTGAAACAGCACAGTGTATGTATAGCTTCGTATTATTTTGTATTGCTGTATAAGGTATTGCTGGGATTTGTAGTCGTCTATAGCCGGTCTCCTTACTCCTTCTCCTGGCTTCCTCTCCTCACTCTCTCCTCTATATTCTTTAAAAAAAAAAAAATTACTGCACGCAGCGCAAGAGTATTTGGGTTTCACTTGAAGAAAAGGTGGCAGCCCTAGTCCCAACTAACATAACCTGGGGGCTGTTTGTTCATGCTGCAGTATGCAATGTGATCCAGATAACAAATCCTATAATGTAAGTCAGGAAATGGAGGTCAATAAACTTTACCGATAGTATTTATGACCTATCCTGTCTACTGATGCCTGCGCGTGTTTTGTCAGATCAACATCAGACAGAGCTCAGTGGCCACATAGATATATATTCGGAATAATATACTGTATATAATGTGTCATGTGACCAATGATCACCTATGGCAGCTGATAATATTCACTGCACTCCGCTGATTCTGCATTTCCCCTTCAGCAACAAGCTAAATCTGAAGGTTTATCATTGGGCCTTGTGGAGAGTCTATACGAGTATAAGGGAGCAAGGAAGGAAGTAGCCAGAGTTTACTAAGTGGATTATTTTGCTACTTGGTATGTCTGGCTATACACGTAATGAATATCAGCAATTGGCTGCTGAATCGTCCAAAATTCCATCCATGGGTGGCCCTGCTGGTACCATCATCACCTGTTTTCCGCACGTTCTTCAGACGCTTGCGTATAATAGACAATTCATGTATATTTTTTTCAATACAACCTATTTCCCACCTTTAAAAAAAAATATTTTTACTTATCTCTGTGCTGCTGATCTCCTTCGGGCCCCCTTCTGCCACTTCCTGACAACATGCACTAGCTCCGGGGTCCGCTGCAAATCATTGCTCTCAGGGCAGCCATCAGAAATTTTGGGGCCCCTTACACGGCTTTAGGCGGGGTCCCCCCCCCGCCGCTGGACACGGGGCTTAGTGACGCGCTGGACGCAGGGCTTAGTGACGCTCTGGACGCAGGGCTTAGTGACGCGCTGGACGCAGGGCTTAGTGACGCGCTAGACGCAGGGCTTAGTGACGCACTGGACACAGGACCCACCTGAGAGTGACCCTGCAGAGCCCACCATAGATGCTGCACAGCCCATCTGAGACTGTCTATGGTGGGCTCCGGACGGGTCTCAGGTAGGCTGGTTAGGGCTGCATCCCTCCCTCCCCCCCTCCTTTCCTTCCTTCCTAGCTCCTCTTACCTGCACACGTGGCCTCGTCTGCCGCCGGACAGGCCAGAAGTGACATCCAGTCCGACATATCGGCCAATAGTCATGTAAGGGACCCGGGCGGGCCCCCCCAGGCTGCTCGGGCCCCATACATGAGTATCGGCCGTACCCCCCTGATGGCTGCCCTGATTGCTCTGGACCGACTTCTTAATGTATAATATTTCTTTATTGTTTCTATATATAACAATACAAACATATAAACATGTAAACATCCTGTTAAAAGACTCTCCCAGGGAGAAATCCAATCAGAAACAGAAGAGAAATATATTCTTCCTAAAACAGCCACCATAGATTTCCCTTCCCATTGATATTAAAACCATTCTTCCCCCCTAGGGGTCTCAACTAAAAAAAAAAAAAAAAAAAGCAAGCGAAACGACGACCCAAAATCCCTCCCATCCCTAAACCACCCAAAACCCCCCCAAATAAGATGAATTGGAAAGAAGAAGAAAAAAATGACTATGGTGGACCTTACGTAAGCAACGTGTATAGGCGCAGCAGGTGGTACTCTCCTCTAGGGGGCGCCTGTGACAAGGTGACAAAGCAGCAGCAAGAGTTGTCACCCTATAAAAGGAAGTGCCTGAACCAGGACCTTCATGGCAGGACCACCAGATATCATTTTATTATTTCTTGAACATAAACATCTTAAATATGAGCTGTGAATGAGCAAATATTCCCTAAATACAAGTATCATGTGTATTCTTCTTGAATCTTGTTGAGGTTTGCGTATTTCTTCCAGATCTGTGCAGTAATCCAGCGTGAGACTTGTAGTAAAGACCAGTCACTGCTGCTCTCTCCTTGTGCAGGGTGACTGGTCTGGTCTCCATCCCCTCCTGTGATAAAGACTGGTCACTGCCTCACTCTCTCCTCTTGTGCAGTGTGACTGGTCTTGTCTCTGCCCCTCCTGTAATAAAGACCGCTCACTTTTGCTCTATCTTCTTGTGCAGGGTGACTGGTCTGGTCTCCTCCCCCTCCTGTAATAAAGACGTCACTGCTTCTCTCTCATTGCTGGGCCCCTCCCACATCTATGTACAGCTTACATATGCTGACATCCATTTAAAAATGCTAATTCCCTGGCAGTTTTGCCAAGCCTCTGTCTTCAATCACTGACTTGGAACAAGCATGCACACATCCCGCTGGTTCTGGGTTAGTGACTCAGTTGGGTTTATTTTCTAAAGGAACAGCTGTTAGCTGAATAATGTTTTTCACTTCAATCGTGTGCAAGCATTATCCTGCTCCACATCATTGAGTATTCAAAGTCAGTACGGCTTCACCTTATTTACTAAGCTATATTAACAGCAGTTACTCTTTAAGTAAATCATCCTGAAAGTATTGAAGCCAGAGGATCAGCATGACAGGCAGGCAACGGGATCGAGAGTTGACATAAACGCACGGAAAAAGTATGCGCCGAAGTTTCCGTCGATCTGCGAGCCTGAGCTTCGGCGAAGACGATACCTCGTCACATGCCTGGGCCATGCAGAAAGGAAACATTCTTGTACAATTCTTGGCAGGCACCGAGCTGCGGTCGAGCCTTCTACAAGCCTTCCCCGATCCATACACAGTCATGTGATGATCCCAAGTAGTATTCCTGATCCGCAAGCAGACACTAAAGTGTGAGTGTTGCTGCCGTCCCTGCGGCTGTCACCGGCCACCAAGGGCAAGCGAAAAGGGGTCAAGTTTATAGCCGTTCGCCAATTCTGCGGGACCTGCTGCGTTCCTGGACTGGCAGGTGAGGAGGGCAGGAGGCAGGATATTGGGGGGCAGATTTCTCCCTAGCATATGGTGACCTCCTGCTGCTTATATGAAC
>NW_017307293.1:484852-485288 GCF_000935625.1 Nanorana parkeri
TCCCTCTTTCCGGTTACCCATCTCACTGCCGTCCACCACCCTCATCAGACTGGAATAAATGCACATGTTCCATCAATATAACTATCTATCTATCTATCTATCTATCTATCTATCTATCTATCTATCTATCTATCTATCTTACAAACCACTGTAACATGCTGTAGGATTCTTTGACTCTAGTTTAGTACTCTGTAAGACAAGACAGAGGCTGTTTACCAAACATACAACTGATAGAACGCCAGAGGACAGCATTCCTCTCTATAGGGTGACCTACTTTGTAACTGTGTTGAGTTTCAGATGTATATACCACATACTATAACTAGATAATCAATAGATGGATTGATAATAGAAATTGATATATAGATAGATAGATAGATAGATAGATAGATAGATAGATAGATAGATAGATAGATAGATAGAGAGAATGAGAGAGAGA
>NW_017307293.1:485504-485927 GCF_000935625.1 Nanorana parkeri
AGAGAGAGAGAGAGAGAGAGAGAGAGAGAGAGAGAGAGATGGATATAGAGATCTATGTATATAAACACGCAGACTTTTTGTACATAGATACATGTTTACACACATATGCCCAAATATGGCAAATATTTACCACATCTGTAAAATAATTTTGCAACATTGTTGCAAGGTTTGGGATTAGTTCTCCAGTATTCTCTTTGTGTACATTTTTTTTGTTGGGGTATATTTATCAGTTTTCCCCCAAGATTCACACAACTTTCACCCAATATTTATGCGTTTCATTTTTCGCAAGATTAAGGGGTCTATTTATTTAATCAATTAACAAAATGTCCTATTGTATATTGTTGGTGTAGGAGGAGAGAGAGAGACAGAGAGAGAGAGATGAAACTGTGGTCAAAAGATTGATAAATAGATCCCAATGTGTGC
>NW_017307293.1:485968-512121 GCF_000935625.1 Nanorana parkeri
ACAAAATATCCTATCTATCTATCTATCTATCTATCTATCTATCTCAATTTCTATCTATTTATTTATTTATTCATTAGATAGATCAATAGATCGATTGATTGATTGATCGATCGATCGATAGATGATCGGTAATAGATGAATAGATGATAGGACACTTTGTATCCATATTTACAAGGTTTGGCAGCACAGTTTCCTCTACAGTCAGTACAGAATTACAAATTACAATAGACAATAGATAGATCAATAAATAGATTGAATGATCGATAGATAGACAATAGATAGACAATAGATAGATGAATAGATTGATACATGGATAGATATCATATGTCATAGTAGCTATATACTTATATATGAATATATTTTGCAGTAGTTCTTTCTTTCAGTCACGTTATTATATGGAATTCATCGTTCTTCACATTCCTCCCCCTATAAATAATCATGTAATGATCCCTGAACGATCAGATATTGGTCATATATCCATATATCCACTGGATCAATGCGCTCAATATGTTGTATTTGTCCCATGTGCATGGGGTTTAACACTAGCAGTGCCAGGTGCTGGTACCCCTGGTGGCAGCGCTGAGAGGCGACCAGTTGGCAGAGCTGTTCTGGAGATAACAGGCTGTACAATGAGCCATTCACAAACAGCACCAACGCTAATCCGCCTTAACCGTCACAACGCCGCTGCTTAACCCCCGCCAAGCCGCTACGCTACGCGGCCTTGGGGATTCAGCGCAAAAAAATGTTGATTTTTCACCTGTTCGGAGGAATCTGATTTCCAGTAATTGTCTTTAGAATCATCAGATTGGCGAAGGAGCTGCGGCATCCAAAGTTAAACCTTAACAGCATTTTGTAATGATAAACATAAGGTGAAGGCACTCATCAGAGTTTGCAGAACTTTGGCGGCGCATATTTTACAGTTTTATTGAGTAAAAGCGCTGTGTCATTAACTTTGGGTTTACATATTTCCTTTTGCAATCACTTTCTGAGAAGTTCACACCTGTCATGATTAGTGTACTTTAATCGCATTGTGTGCTTTATAGATTTTTTTTTTCCCCCTTCGGGAAATGGAAATGCTACAAAATGCCGCTAATGGGATTTAAGTGTGCAACCCGAGAGGCCGCAGCAACACGTGATCAATACAGTTGCACTTTTGGTGCTTTTTTTTTTCCATATGTGTTGAATAACAGCAAGATTAATGGCAGGGAGCGTATACCCCACGGCCAAATTAAAGGATTTTCATCGGATGCCAGCCCGGGATTGGAGGAATTTTTACAAATCCTGACAAAAAGTTTAGATTTTTGTCCATTTTGTAAACATTCGCAGATCCTTTCCCTTGCAGAGCCAACTACATATGTTACCAGACGGACATATTTCAGATGCCCGGCGACATCCATAGTGACGCACAATTGAACGCCCGTGACTTTAAAAAGTTGAGTTTGCCGGCACAACATTTATTTTTACCTTTTTTTTTGGCTTTTCAAAAACATTTTTACGTTGCCGCTCGCTACTATTGTTTACAATGTTTTCCGGTCAAAGCTTTTCCTTTCAACCGGAAGGTTAGGACGGGACTTGCAGTCCTTGGAATGGAGCACGTGAATTATTCAGAGGTAGCCAAGCCCATCTGCAGAAAGTTTAGATCATTCCCGCACGTTGGGAATGGAGCTCGCGGCGCGCACAGTTTGTACAGATGTTCGCTTACACTAACAGACCGACATCTGTAGCAGCGTGGCGCAGGCACCCAGCAATGTGTCAAAAATGCAAAGGGACCCATGAAAATCTTCAAAAACATCAGAATTTGGCCCGCGCTCTCCATCGTTTGATAGTTATTTTCATAGGAGCGTTGAGTCAACATGGGCCCGCTTGTGGAGGATTCAGCTTTCCGTGGCAGAAGTTTTGTAAGAAGGATTAGATGAAAAATTCCAGAATAGCAGTTGTGGAATGCAAACGCCTGGGGGCACGAGTGGTGTACCTGTGTCTTAGTTACCCTTGTTATCATTAACCCCTGGTGACTTAAAGGCCAAGCTACAAGCAAGAATGTACACTTGTAACAGGCCGGTCACTTCTTCTACAGTGACTCCTATCTGATCTTGAACAAGAAGGTCCACTTTTTGGATCTCAGCAGGCCAAGCAATGAAGAAAGCTAGAAAACTTTCACTTGATTGTCTTCTCTGACTCAGTATCCTCGGTGAAATGACACATTCGTGAAGTTGTTCAGAAACTTTCTAAACCGATCCGATTAAGCTTTACAAACTTGATCGTGTAGAGAGCCAGTGGTTAACATTACAGTCCAATGGAAGAGTGAGAGCATCATGATGAACGGTTCCTGGTTCTCATCTGCCCTAGATGTTAGTAGTCCCAAATACTATGTGGCGGCAGGAGGGGATCCCAGGAATTGTCCTATGCCATCCTGTGTCATTGGACCCCTAAATCCAAGAGGGCCCATAAGCAGCTGAACAGTCTTCACAAATAGTGTGCCTGCCTCTGTTGTGATTGGCCAACAGTTGTGCTCATGTGCAACTCCTGAAGTATCGACTTTGCCATAGCAAATTTCCCTTGTAGACACCTCTATTTTCAAAAGGCACAGACCAAACTGGGTCAATATGAAGCCCATCTTATGGGGTTGAGTAACAGCTAGACAACCATAGACCAGAGAACCAACTACACCGCCATTTTGTTAAAGAATGTTGGTGCTCCAACTCTAAAGCAAGGAGTTCTGCAAAAATGATGTGCAGTTCCCCCCTTTCTTCCCCTCTTCTCAGTAGTATTACACTTTGTTGACCCTCAAGTGTAGAGGACAATGCAATGGGTACCACTGTTCTGGGGCCCTGGATGAAGGGGGCCCAGCATAAATGCTCAGCTCCCTCATTCACCTGCTGTGAGCTTGCATTACCTAATGTACAGCATAATGAAACATTGCTTTCTTCACTTACGTGTTTGTGATGTTACAACCTCTAGTAGGCATTGAGTCCACAAGTAAACCTGTCACTAGCCTGGACGATTCCAACTAAGCATGTGATGAGAAAATGCATAAGCGGATACCTTCAGTAAAACCGTGTGTCTAAACATTAACTAGATCTAGAGATACAGTCTGCTGAAGAGTTAGGAGAATTCTGGACTCTTCCTCTGAAAGTCAAACTTGAGCCCCTGATGCTGTCCCGAGTCTCCCTGGTGGCCACCAAACCTACCTATCTCATTAGGGAACCAATAGGGAGGTTAGCGAGGTGGCCAAATGTGACCAGGGATGTTCACTTATCACAAGTAAGCTACAAAAAGGACCAAAGGGACCCTTAAAAGGCTGAGGGGGCTCTAACATGCTTCAGGTCACTGCAGTGTTTACGTTAATCTGATGTCTCACTTTTGGGTGGGTGCTAATGAGTCAATTCAGCCTTTGGTTTCCTATCACCCTTGGTGAGATTTCCTTGCCGTAGTTTGTGTCTCTCCCACATGGCCACAGTGAAGGCGTCAAACTCTTCCAGATGGATTCCAAAAATGTTTGTTGATTTTGCATTATGGAGAATCCAGTGGGTGACATGGATACCACAACCCGGAAGGTAAGTAGGTGGGACTTGGAATGCTAGTTGGTAGGACTTATCATCACTGGAGTCTCAGAGAGTTCTAGGAAGCCAACATGTGATCCAACAGACCAGCTTGCATGCAAAATTAAGGTAACAGTTTGGGCGGAGATGACCTTAGATTTACAGACAAGCCTTTAGGGAAGCGGTGGTCACATGACCCAGCTGATACTATGCTTCATATGATTCTCTAGATTCTTTATACATCACCATTGACCATGATGGATTCCCATATCTCAGCTGCCTTCTGTGTGATCCCCCAATTGGAGGAGTTGCAGAATTTCAGCTGCAAGTATTTTTCTCTCTCCCATTATGGATCCTGCCAAACAGAAAAATGTTAATTGCATCCAGAATCAAAAGACATTTGGGACGATTTAAAGGATAATATCGCCTTCCCCGCAGCTGGGTGTCTGTGATTCCGGTATTCCAACTCTGCTGCTCCGACACGCTGCCTCTTATCTGCAGGAATATTAGAGAACAAACACTTGTCAAGTCTATCAGCTGATGATATTAGCACCTGTGTAGGTCAACAATGAACACAGGGAATGTATTGTTGGGGTTAGTTACAAAAAAGAAAGCCATTGCATAGAGCTGCATTGCAAAGAAACGCTGGAGCAGCTGGTATGTAAAATGATACAAAATGATACAAAATACTTTAAAATATGCTCTTGCTGAATCTAGTTTTTCCCCTGATGATGGATCTGCTGTACTGAGAATACAACCAGTCTTGATAAAATGACATTACTCCCCCCAAAATAAAACAGTGCCCCCCCTATTGCTAGTATAGAGCGACTTGCGCTTCTCAGCTTTTCGAAGGAGAAAAAAACTTTTCTAATGGGAGGTGTCAGATCCTGTCCGTCACAACGCAGAAAAGAGATCGTGATTGGCTGAGTCGGGATCACGGCATGCTGGTAGGGTCACTGTTCTGATTAATAAGTAACGCTTCAAAGTCACTGATAACATTTTAACAATATTTCCAGCTTTAATACCGGCGTCCAAATGGTGTTCGGTGACCACAGGGAAAATCGCATTCGGTTAATGGGTCATATACCCAGTGCTGGGCCGAGGGATAGGCAGAAGTGGCGGCTGCCTTGGACGCTTCGACAGAAAAGGGGGGTGCAATAAGGTTTGGACCTGCAACCTGTGCCTCTGCTGCCGTTTGCAGCTCATGTAGGTATGGAATGGGGGGGGGGGCATTTTCGGCAAAGCAAATGGATTAGGGGGGGCATTTTCGGCAAAGCAAAGGGATTAATATGCAACAGCATATGACAGAAGTGTCACTTTAAGGGCTCATGATGATGGGGATTCTTTTTCAAACACTGTGTTTGCTAACCAAACACGAATGCAAATATACACAGCCTTATTAGAAAAGCATGTCCCCTACCAGCATAGTGCAGAGAAGGACTCTTGCTCTCTGTGTGGAAGCAGTAGTCCCTTTCTAAAGGTCCAACATGCCCACTGCTGAGTCAGAGCTAGAACTCTCCAATCAGGGAGGGAGTATGAGCTTTGCTGGATGCAGAGCTATAGTCCTGGCTCAGCAAGCGGCGTGTCAGACCTGCAGGAGCTCAGCAGCGCTGAGATGCAACAAAGGATGAAAATAAGGCAAAGATAGTATGTAAAAAATATGTGAATTGTCTATGATACACAGTCATTAAGCCAGGGTCCAGATTGCCTGTAGGCACACAACTGTGGCACCCTAAGTAGCTCCCCTATATTAAGATCACCTTCTTAAAACACTCCTTGTCCTGATCCTGGTGCCTGGTCCTAACATACGGTACAATATTGCAGTAATCTGTAAATAACATTATATACAGTCCATTGTTTCTATTACCGTGTTTCCCCGAAAATAAGACACTTGTCTTATATTTTGTTGGGCTCAAAAAAACACACTAGGTCTTATTTTCGGGGTAGGTCTTTTTTTTTTTTTTATGTACAACATTCCACACTTATTCATGTAGAAAAATATGGTGATCAGAGCAATCAGGGGTGCCGTACCTTTCCGAGAGCAATTTGCTAACCAATCGCTGGCCAGAATGAGCGAAGCTTTCACTATGATTCCTCACAGGCGTAGTGCATTTGGTATGACTCCGCCTGTGACAGGAGCCGGCGCTATAGAGGAGGCATCGGCTTATGCGGCTCTGCTCCCTCCGCTGCCACATCGCTTCCTCTAGCGCTGGCTTCTTTGGCACCGCTGATTCTCTACTGCGGCACTTCAAGTTCCCCCTTATGCCACCACCGGTCCTGGGAATGGTCACAACTAGGTCTTATTTTCAGGGTAGGTCTTATATTTTAGCAATTCCTAATAATAGTACTAGGTCTTATTTTCGGGGTAGGTCTTATTTTGGGGTTAAACAGGGTACTGATGGAACAGATGCCTCTTTGCCTCTGCAGCCTATAGGTATACAGGTGCCATTTGATCAATATCAGCTGTTTGCACCTGAATTGCATAAAATAAACTCAGCAGCAACCAATCAGAGCCATGATATGCTGACCAATAGCAGCGACCGCAGGCTGATTTTTTTAGTTTTGCAAATTATTGCATCTTATTTTTTCCATTAGATATAAACGTGGTTTTTCGCTGCGTTCTGCTTTAATTTGAACTGGGCAGAGGTCGACCCTGGAAGCCGGAGGGTTAAAGTGGTCTATAACCCTCCATTGACTATTCATGTTCAGGAGCTAGCGGTGTAGCATGAAGAATCGGGGCCTGTGCTGGAGGCAACATGACTGGGGTTTTCATACATGCACAGTCACGGCCCTCATATGATCGGGGGGAGGGAATGACTGGTACTCTTGTAAAGCTCGTGTTTTTTTCTCAGAAAGGGCCCTTTATCTGCGTGCCCCAGTGGAGCCAGCAATCTGGCCCCCATGCGCCGAACCGTTAGCCAGTTTCAGCTACACTAGTATGTCCCTGCATCAAGACGGCTCATTAGCAAGACATTCCTCCTTTCATTTACCCGCTTTGGGGGCCAAATGAGTAATGAGACAGAATGTACTCAGAGCTTTCCTGGCCGATAGGTATGGCAATGACTTTTAGAGTTTACTTAAAGGGCCCCCGGCCCCAAGAAAAGGGGGCATTGACATGCAGCAAGGTCACCGATCATACAAATAATGTTTTTGTTGATTCTGTGAGTGGCCGTGATAATGATCCAGTGTTGTACGGAATTCACTCTCGGTGTGCCGTTCACTCAAAGTGAAAGTCCAGCCAATTTTTAGTTTTGGATACAGTGCGGAAGGATTAGAACCCCTAATGAGGTTTTATTGCTATCGGGGGCTGCGAGAGATTTACCTTCACTTCCTGTACTGCTACAATGTTTGATGGGAAGTGAAGGTAACCCTGTAAGGCTCACACAGGCGACCTGGGTTGGGGAGGTAAAAATAGATGGTTGATCTGCGTTTTTGAGATCTGTATGATACCTGTACCAGTGCATAGCGCATAGATGATTGGCTGGATTACATGCGTTTGTTATCACCCTATTTGACATATATGCTCTTTTTTCTTTTTCAGAGTCCCCTCCACTTTTCTCAACTTTGCTTATGCCGCTAGGCCCCTCTCAGAAGCTCCTCTAGGAATGGTGGATCATTTGCTTCGTAGAGATGAGTGCTTCTCAATCAATCCATCGTCTGTTGGTTTCACCTCTGAGATGTTGATGGGCGGAAGGGCCTACCAGATGTTACCTTCCCCCACCTCGGAGGATGATAGTGACTCTTCCAGCTTTCGATCATGTTCCAGCCCAGACTCCCAAGTCCTAAGCTCCAGTTATGGCAGCACAAGTAGCGCCGAGAGCCAGGACAGCATTCTAGACTATCTTCTATCCCAGACCTCCTTGGGCAACACCTCCTTGTCTTGGTGGGACAAAAGAAATCAACAGACAATGGTCAAAGAGGAGTTCTTCAGAGTCCCGGAATTTGGGGTGGACTTAGAGGAGACGCCATGTTTTCATCCTACCTTGGACGAAATCCAGGAGTTTCTGGAGGAGAAAATGAACACCGACTTCAACGCTGAAACTCAACATGAAGTTAGAGAATTGAGGAACTGTGGTCATTTGTTTTCTGAGCAGTTCAAACAGGCCCCTATGGTGGTCGCCAATAATGTGACAGAGGATACAAAAGAGGAGTCCCAAAGCTTTTCACAAGAAGAGTCTAGCAGTACAAGCTCGGACACCCTCACTGTGGAGGGCGGGATACCGGTTATACTTCAGATCCAGCCCATAGAGATCAAACAAGAGTCAAACACCAGCCAGGCCTCCCCAACACAGTTTCCAGAGAATATCAAAGTGGCCCAACTTCTGGTGAACATCCAAGGCCAGACATTTGCTCTGGTCCCACAGCTGATCCAGTCATCAAACATGTCCTCTAAATTTGTCCGAATTGCCCCCGTGCCCATTGCTGCTAAACCCATGGGCCCCGGAGGTGGATGTCAGGGGCAATCTGGACACATGTCGGGTCAGAAATTCCAAAAAAACCCAGCTGCTGAACTGATAAAAATGCACAAATGTACTTTTCCTGGATGTACCAAAATGTATACCAAGAGCAGTCATCTCAAAGCTCACCTACGGAGACATACAGGAGAAAAGCCCTTTGCATGTACTTGGCCTGGGTGTGGTTGGAGGTCAGTATAAATTTTAAGATCCTTTTGCCAATTTTTTAGATATTATATTATCAATAATATACATGCAAATTAAGGAAAATGTTAAAAAAAATTATGTGTATTTGACATTTTGATTGATGGAGCTCTTCCTAATCAACATGGCAGAACCTAAGCACAGGGGTCTTACCAAGACAGTCCCTGAAAGATTTTTAGAAACCATATTTGGAGAGAGATTGGACCTCTGTCTGGCTGTAATTGCTTAGAATCAACAACTTGTGCCACACTGCCTCCAAATCGCCACAGTATGGTGGATGCTCGGAAAATGGTGGTGTGGTCAAAAATCCATTGAATGAGAAAGTCCATGTAAGACCAAACCAACGTTTCAGGGGCATGGGGTTGCCCAATCTGTTTTGTCACTTTGACTTGATGGGGAAACATTGGTTTGGTCTCACATGGCTCTTCGGTAAGTTGTTATTCATGCACGTGGTCAGCTGGCTTTTTCCTTCAATAGTCGTTGTTGCTCACCTTTCACTTCCTGTCCCGGTGACCACACAAGATAGGAAGTAAAGGAAAATCTCAACACAGGCAGCAACAAAACCAAGACCAAGGCTATATTCTTCCCTACTTAAGTAAAGTGGGTGTTTATATTGCTACCTGTTCCCCATTGGAGAGATTTCCCTTCACGTCCTGTCTTACTTGACACAACAGGAAGTGAGGCTAATTCTTAATACATAAAGACATGTAAAGGGCTCAACATAGGTTCTAGCTCTACCAAACTCTATTCAAAGCAAGAGCAACAACAGACAACATTTGCCAGGGCGGGAACTCCACTTTGGGAACAAGGTCTTCTCATTGACACCATTGCTGGCCCTCGTCTGTAAAAACGGCCATAACTGGAAGGGAATTTGCCCCATCAATGGAATCACTTTAAAAGGCTCCTTTTTACTTTCCAGGGGTGTGTGAAAAGAACTTTTATACTCCGTAAGAGACAATCATTTGTAGCTTGCCTGATAACACACATACCAAACAGATATTTGCTCTGGGTGTGTTGGAGAGGATACTTGTGTTTGTAACCTGTAGTAAACTCTCAGTGTTGTTGTATTAACAGGCTCAGATTAGATCTGCATTAACCTGCATCCTCACAACCTGTTAGAACATGTGACCTGCAATGTCAGGGCACACTGTATTCTGGTGACTCATACGTGACTTTAACTGCTGAGATGACAGCAACCTGCCAAAAGGTTTGTCTTTGAAAAGTGAAGAGAGTTGGGTGGGGGAAGTGGTGTCAGTGTTCATGCTTAACATGACCACGCTCAATAGCTGCCGAAAATAGTGACCGCGTGATGTGTAACCTAAATAAACCACAGCATGGGCTTGCTGTGGAGACAGGTTACACATTTTACTGTACAGATCTCCTGACCGGTGGTATGGATTCTCAGCCTGCAAGGTCACGTCTGACTGCAAAGTCATTCTTACGCAAGTTGTGGTCTTGTGAAAAATTGTCCGTGACTTAAACACCCCGCGGATGTGCGTCCAATGTTACTTATCTGTTTTATACGGTCAATCATATGCTTAGCTGCATTTATGAGGCTTGGTCTGCTGAGTGGGTGAATATAATGTCATGATTCATGGACCTTTTGTTGAAGGACTTCAGATCATTACATATCTCATCGTCAAGGGTGCCAAGTGGCAACAACTACTCCTGGGCCCGTGACCATGACTTCTACTACCCTAGCTCATAAGGTACCTACAGGTATCAAGGGATGTTTACCTGATCTGGCCATTTATGTGTGTGTGTGTATCTGTAGACTGCACCCAACCAAGCAAGGAAGCCATACCCTGCAGTTGCCACATTCCCATTACACCTACCCTGTATTGTCAAAATATTGTGGGTACTGCACCAAATGACTGAGTTCAAGTGTTTCCACAGCGCCCAAAAACATTTTAGTCAACTGTGATCTCCCAACCTTCAGGGAAGGCCCTTTTCTGTTCCAGGATAACCAAGCCTTCTCCATAAAGACAGTTGTTTGATGGGTCTGATGTAGAGGAACCGAAATGGCCTGTGCAATGCCATGGCTTCAACACTATTGAAGACCTTGGGTCTTCTGGTGCAACATCAGTCCCTAACTTCAGATTGAAGTGTATATATATATATATATATATATATATATACATATTCTGTGCTCTATATATACTATACAGTAAATACTATATTCTGTAGCAACTTGCTTCGCTAAGGCAGTTCATTTTATGTGTTACGGCCTACTTCCGCACAATGAGCACTCTACAGCGCTCAGAACATACGTCTTTCACAACTTTCAATTTTGGAAGTCTGCCCATGGCAGGGAGAGTGACAAGGTCCTGTAAAAGGAGACTGAGACTGCACAGACAGAAAAGACAATTAGACCGCACATCAATATTGTATGATCCCTTCAGCTGATGATGTCACATTGTGGTGATTTGTAGGCTCTTAATCAGCAATACGCCGTAGTGACAGACGTTTGTCACACCCCTCCCTGGCACTGTACATTGCGCCATGCCGTATTTTATACATTATTTACTTAGCCTAATTGACAGGCTCAACTCCTTGTTACTGATAAACGAGGAGAAAATCCACTTGCCAGGGTAGAGGAGATGAAAGAGAATCGGCTGGAGGTCTACAAAGGGATACTTTCGTGCCCACTCACTACACTAACAGTGTCCATATGATATCCCAAAGTTAACGGGTGCTCGTAATGACTGCGGACGGCACCGCAACTAGTAGAACTTGAATCAAGATGTCACCAGCACACCAGCACGAGAACTCCAGATCAGTGCAAATCCATTTATTGATAAATGATACTCAAATTACCAGCTCTTTCGGGGGCCGCGCAGGGTCCCCTTCATCAGGCTCAGTGATGCCCCTTCATCTCTGAGCCTGATGAAGGGGACCCAGCGCGGCCCTGAAAGCGCTTGTCATTCGAGCGGCATTTATCAATAAATGGATTTGCACTGATCTGGAATTCTCGTGCTGGCGTGCCGGTGACATGGTGACATCTTGATTCAAGTTCACTCACTACACTAACACCCATGTTGGGTGGATTGGCCCTTTAATGCGGCAAGAACACAAATATGCATGTTTATCTGCCAGAAATCCAGTGAGCACCCAACTTAATGACAATACTGCCCCTTCTGCAGTGAAATCACAAACAGTGTAGTTGGCACTGCTCAGGTCTTATCTGCTGGACACCTCCCTCTTTCCTCATCTCTACAAAATAAGGTGGGAGGATCTGTATTCCAGCAGGGAAGAATACAGGGAGGGCTGATAATGCTGTTTGGAATTTCAGTGCAGCAGGGGAAGTGCTTACCAAAGGAAGTTAGGAGCTCATTGGAGCTCAATGGATTTTTGGGAGATCGTCAGGCGTTGTTTTGTACTTGCAGTGCTTTTTTTTTAAATTTCAATAACTTTTATTGATGACATCAGGTAATACAATAAGCATACAGCACATTACAAGTAGAGTCTGAATAATCATTCATAAAGTAAGTTTAAAAAACTGTCAAAAATAGAAGGCGTGAGAGGTATCAAAAGTACAAGTATATTACCGTAGAATTAGCATTGCATCATCCTGTAGTGGGGAAACCGCTAGGCGGAAAGCACTTTGGAAAGCCATGTACTCTAGGCACTCTAAGGCAGGCAAGCATGGTTGAAAGTAGCAAGAATATACTGAAAAATGTGATATCTAGCTCCCATATTATTGAGGATTGCACTATAGGACTGCAATCTCCCATGCACATACCTTCTGTACTGCGTGAGCAAATATTGAACAGGAGAAGCAGAGATGAACAGATCAGAGTGATCCAAGGTAGAGGGAGATAACAGCAGTAGGGTAAAAGACAAAGGGATGGGGTTGGAGAGGGAGCGAGGAGCCAGGACCCCCGCCTCAGGTGTCGCCCTACCATCCATCACCTAAGAAGTCAGGTGAAAGTAATTCTCCTTCTGAGGTCAGGGCCTAGTCATGATTTACGCGGACATGTGGCGGAGATAACAATCCGAGTCACGGAAGCAGACCCACGATCTCCAAGTGGAGTTAAACGGCTCCTCAGTGTTTTTCAGGGAGGCAGTCAAATCCTCCATCCCATAGGTGTCGTTCGCCCTGGAGTACCAAAGCTGTATAGTGGGAGGTTGGGGAGACTTCCATAACAGTGGAATACAGGCCCTAGCAGCATTCACAAGATGTACCGTGAGGGAGGATCTGTAGCTAGTCAGTCAACGTCTGGGCATGTGCAGTAGGCAGGCGGCCGGGTCATCATGCAGGTCCACCATAGTCAGGAAGCGCACCACACTTGCTGTGCTTTTAAAGGGACAAAAGACTAAAAAAAATGTGCACCTATTGTAGAGATGTACCAAGTATGTATCTCACCTACAGAAAGCCTGATTTGCAAAAAAAAAACTGAGCATTAAGATCTTTTTCAAAGTCACAAATCAGATTGAAAGCTTCTTTGAGAAAAGCAAAATGAAATAGCTACACAGCACAGATTCAGAATGCAACCCATCCAGCTCACATGCAAGGAGGTCTCTGGTATCTGTTGCCATCACTAAAGTAAGCCGAGATCAATTTTCTGGCAGCTGCAGTGTTTGCTGAACCAAGCGAGCGGTTTACTGTTCTCACATGCAGGACCGGAATCGCTCTTGACCCGCTCTGCGCTTCCAAGTCAATTCCAGCTTTCCACTCAACAATAAAAATCTATTTTTCCCACCAGAGTAACCAACAAAGACTTGTGTAATCATCTGGTGGTTGGACACGTTATCAGAAACGTCACGCACAATGTGCGACCCCAGCCTGCTTCTCTGTAACGTATCACCATGAAAATTACATTCCACATCATAATCCAAAGGCTGGGAAGAGCGGAGAGAGGAGATTTTGATTCTGCGCCCATTTACGCGGGTCAGGAAAGGGGCAGCTGGTGGAAGAAGATCACATCTTTTGACACTGGATACATTAGAGGAAATTGTGAATATCCAATGTGACTAGTTCTATGGAATAGGTGGGATGGTTCCGGTATTAGTCAGTGGCAGCTGGTTTGATGAGCAGAGCGTCACATTGTTCTGTGATGCAACAAGAGATGCTCACAACGTGGATCTGTTGTCACAGGAGTTCCTAGAAATTGTTCAGAGGAAAAACACATGATACAATCTATCAAATCATGTTTTTTTTCTGTACTTAGAACAAGTACATGCTATTATGCAGGATAGGACTTCACACCTGTAGAAGGGGAATTAAAGTACAGCTTGGGTCATATTAAAGATTAATACATACAGTCATAGATATAAAAGTCTCTGAAACTTATCTGAGCTGAATGTAATTTAGATAGAGTTTTGTTTATGGTGAGAGATATTTCCCTACACACCGATGATTTCCTGCCCAGTAACCTGAACGATGGCAAACACGGCTTTACTATATGGCAAAGGTAAACACAACATTTACAGGTTTAAAATACATATATCTTTCAAATATTTGCAACTGTTCTATATATATATATATATATACACACACACACACACACACACACAATGGACTGTCCCTTTAATAAGGCAGCCTCAGGTGGCATTTCTTTGGCGACGGGCAGAGTGGGATGGCTGCTGTGCTGCACAATGTTTGCAGTGTGCCTGCTTCCCCCTTTCTGGCCATAGGGGCCTAGGTTGCTCAGAGCCGTGTCAGTAGATGTGTAAGGGCCAGGGCTGGATTTTCCACAAGGCCAACTGAGGCCCGGCCTCGGGGCAGCAAGGAGTAGAGGGGCAGCGGGGGTGTGGAATTCCTATCTCCCGAGGCCAGGGACATGCAGTTCCAGGCGCCGGGCGGGTAGTTGCTTTCTACATTTAGCCCTGCTTTGGGCAAGCAGGGCCAAATGTACAGCAGGGAAGCTGCTGCCTGTTTTGTACAAGTGATCTCGGAGAGGTCGCCAAGATCACTTGTATGCAGCCTGCATACAGGGGGGCGCATTGAGGAACCTGGCATTGGGGCAGCAGAGAGAGTAAATCCAGCCCTGGTAAACGCCATACATATTTACCTGGCCGACGTCCAGGGCTGGACGTCGGCCAGGTAAATCCCCCTAACCCAGACCCCCTAACACCTTCCTCAACGACGGCGGCCAGAGTTTCCCCATACCCCATGCATCAGCCTAAGACACCACTGTGTATGTATATATAAATATATATTTCTGGAACTCTGGCCAACATCCTTTGCAGATGAATCTTCCAGGTGCAAATGAATGACAGTGGTTGATACTCCACCAGAGTAAGTTTGGTGAAAGTCACATTCACTGCTTTAAAAATAAATCCCTTACTGTCCGTGTTAATGTACCATGAGCTATAGGAATGATAACTACTAGAAGGGGGTTTCCTGAAATCTATATTAAAGGGTATCTAAGGTCAAAAATGAAGAATCAATCTGTATATCACTCCTCTGCCGCAGCTCTACGCTTTCACAGCCTGTAGCCGTGCCTTTAAATACATTTGGCACATACTGTAGCTATTCTGGCTTAAAAAAAATCTGATTACAAATTATTTCATTTTCTTCATAATTAGGGTCGTTGTAAGGGATCATAGGTTCAGCCAAGAGGAGGGATTTGGCTGTTACGTTCGATTAAGCGCTTCCAGCTTTTGAGTACGTCATCGATATATCTGAAATTCACTTTCCAGAAAAATGGATGCAGATGTTGGAGAGATAAAGAAATACACTTTTCAAAACAGTACTGCAGTATCTTTTTCCATTCAATAATTTTATTGAGGTATTTACCAAGTGTACATTTAGACAACAGATGTAGGTGACCCAATGTTGAGAACATATTACAGATTGAAGATGGCCTTCATATAGATTTGCAGAAGTAGAATGTAATATGCGTAAATTTCCGATACATTGAATCAAAAGCATTCAACTGGAAAATTTGCCCATCAAGGCCATGGTGGGTGCAGAGGGGAGGGAATTATGAAAATAAGGGGCCAACTAAGGTAAAAGGGTAGATGGAGAATGAAAGGGTCACAAGGTTTGACCCTCTGGAGAGACAATCGGAGCCGTTAGGCCAAACTTGCGTGTCTGGTGGAAAATTTGCCCATCATGGCCATGGTGGGTGTGGAAGAGAGGAAAGGAAGAAGATAAGGGTAAGCTAAGGGGAATTACAAGGTCAAAGGGTCTGCGGCTGGGGAGACAGTCTGAGCCATTAGGCCAAACTTGCGTCTCTGGTGAATCAGATTTAGAGAGTTAGTAGAGAACAGTCAAAATCTGGAGGTAAGTAATGCTGAATCCATGGGGCCATACTTTCATAAAAGAGGCCATTTCATCAATCGGTATAGCAGCCATCCTGTCATTAAGCATCATCCAGGAGACTCTGGATATGACCTCCTTGGGGCTTAGATTAGCAGATATTGACCACGGTATCTCTAAAGCTGTCGCTTGGCATAGGGTGAGATTACCCATCAGCTCCAGGAACCCACATTTAGATTTTGCATGTCAGGTGTGGTCATCATACACACAGGACCATAAATGTGTATATTTTTGTACATTCCACCTATCCACATGATGGATACATGGCTTGCCCTTGCAAGTCATAGGGTCCTCCACTCAAGTCCCACTATGGACACAATCTGTTTATATGTTCTCTTCGTGTTTGTGTGGGTGTTATTTAGGTGTGCCAGTTTCCTCCCTCAATTCATTAACCTTCTGTTACAATAAACTGCCTTCGGCTAAATTGGCACCACTATGTGTGCTTGTGAGTGCGGCAGGGACATTAGATTGTTGTGAGCAAAGACCTGACTGGTTCGGTTTTCTCTGTGTATATCGCCATGGTATATGTTGATGATATATAAAGGAGTAAAGTACAAAAACATAAAGGATAAGAGTATCATTAGCAGAAAATAAGAAGTTTTAGAGGTGGAGGTAGCCAGCATTGATGATCAGGGGTCACTTCATGGACAAAAGGTTTTGGGGTTAACCCTTTGGCTGCTGGCATGCATGAAAGCAGAGGTAGCTCCTAATTTTTTTTTTTTTGGAACCTGGTGACTGATGGTGGTCCCTATGGAAGGATTGTAACCCATACGTCTGCAAAGCATGACCTGCCTACCACAATCCCTTGACCCAGCAAAGACAGCTTGGCAGATCCAGCATCTAACAAGATTTAGATGTTTCCCATTGGGCACAGTGGGCACCTCACAAGTCCACCTAAAACTGATCATAGATACTATACACAAAGTTGGTTATTTCGCTGCCTGCATCCAACATGTCACTTAAACCTGATCTCCAGGCAGATGTAAGTTACAAAAATAATGCAACTTTGTATCTATTAATACATAATTAAGTACCGGCAAATGACCTGGTATCAGCCTCTTGCATTTCCTGTACAGCAGAGTTAAGAATGGGAGAGGGAGAAGCAGCACAATGAACCAATAAGTTGTTCTGCATTGCTAACAAGGAACACACTGATAGGAGGTAAGAGCAGAGAGATGATCTTATCAGTCTTCTGCTTCTCCTTTCACTGTCCAGTCAAAGGCTAGGGGGAGGGACAAGGCCTGTAAGCATTACTGAACTGCAGCAGAGAACAAATCAAGTCTTCTGGCTTGCCAGGCAGGGCTGTGTTTTGCTGCACAGCTGTGTAAAATCTCAGGACTGGATGGATAGAAATACAGTAAAACTCTTTTAGCAAGTAAAACAGATACCTGTTTGTATCTCATCTGTGTATTTAAATGTTTGCTTGGAGTTCCAAATTCTGGACAATGTTGTGCAAACTGAATGCATCCTAGACCGAGTTTCGTATATTTAAAGTATTTTTTCTTTTCCCCTCTCGTAGGTTTTCCCGATCCGACGAGCTTTCCCGACACCGCCGCTCGCACTCCGGGGTCAAGCCGTACCAGTGCGCCGTCTGCGAAAAGAAGTTTGCCCGCAGCGACCACCTGTCCAAACACGTCAAGGTGCACAGATTCCCGAGGAGCAGCCGCGCCACCCGCTTATCAAACTGAATGCGATCGTATCAAAGTTGAAGCCCAAAGCACTTTGTCCGTCTCCCCGTCGTAACTTATTGTGTGTGAAAAACAAAAAAAGAGACCTTCGGTTTTCGACTGGACAGTTGTACTCCACGTTTTATTTAACATGGCTGTGAATGAAGCTTCGTCACCTGGAAGAGCCAGGGGATGCGTCTGCGTCACATTCTGGAAGTTAACGGTTATATGGTTGGGGGAAGGGAAAGAGGGGTATTAATCAACTTGATTCCGTTATGTTTTTGTTTTTCCCCTTGAAGTCTGATTTTTGGGTTGGTAGGTTTGCATCTATCGACGTACCTACAGTACAAGTCAAATGATCATTTAATAGAACGAAAGATGAAGTCATCAGAGAATTATAGTCGGCCACTTTGTAAGGAAATCACTCACGCCTCGTCAATCGTCCTCCCAGCAAAGGTGCTAAATATATAGAAGAAATAGCAACATGTGTACAGTAAATGTGTATTTTTTAAAATAGTCCGACTTTGTAAAGGTTCAATATGTTTAGAGGTTTTTCAATGTGGCATAAAGGAATGATATATAATATCCGGCCGTGTGCATGCGCTATCCTGTTTATAAGCTGCTACTGGGTAGCCATCTTGTTGGCTAAACCCACATGCTTGGTTTCTACCAGCAGCCATCTTGCTAGCTAAGCCCATACTGTCAAGAGCACAGAAGCAGCCTTGTTGTTGGATATTACTCGGAAGGCAATCCGCTAGCTAAGTCCGCACTGAGAGAACCGAGGCAGAAATGTTGGTGGTTTCTGCCAGCAGCCATCTTTCTGGTGGAACCCACGTGCTTAAGAAAACAGAGGCAGCCATATTGTTAGTAACTACTAGGTACTATCTTGCTAGCTAAGCCCACATTCACAGAGAACAAAGGCAACCATGTTCTTGGTTAGTACCAGTTGCCACCTTTTGGGTGAGCCTTCAAGAAAAGAGAAGAAGCCATGTAGATGGTTATTACAAGTTAGCCTTCTTGCTAACTAAGCCTACAGTCTCAAGAGAACAAAGGTGGGCATGTTGTTGATTATTATCAGTTGCCACCTTTTGGGTGAACCCTCATGAAAACAGAGGAAGCCATGTTGATGGTTACTAATAGGCACCCATCTTGCTAGCTGAGCCTACTGTCTCTAGAGTCAGCAATATTGTTGGTTTCTACCAATATCTGTATTGATGGCTAAGCCCACATTCTCAAGCAAACAAAGGCAGCCATGTTGTTGGTTGTTACCAGGAACCATCTTGCTAGCTAAGTTCTCAAGAGAACAAAGGCAATCATGTTGCTGATTAGTACTAGTTGCCACCTTTTGGGAAAACCTTCAAGAAAACAGGAAGCCATGTTGATGGTTACTACTAAGTAGCCATCTTGTTAGCTAAGCCTACAGTCTCAGGAGCCAGCAATATTGTTAATTTCTACCAGCATCCATCTTGATGGCTAAGCCCCACATTCTCAAGGAAACAAAGGCAGCCATGTTGTTGGTTATTACCAGTTGCCATCTTATTGGCAGAACCTTTAAGAAAACATAGAAAGCCATGTTGATGCTTACCACTAGGCAGTCATCTTGCTAGCTAAGTACCAGTTGCCATCGTGTTAGCTGAACCTACAGTATACTGTCAAGAAATCAGAGGAAGACATGTTGATGCTTACTACTAGGCACTCATCTTGCCAGCTAAGCCAACAGTCTCAAGAGGCAGCAATGATGTTGGTTTCTCCAAGCACCCATCTTGATGGCTAAACCTATATTCTCAAACTAGCAGTGGCAGCCGTATTGTTAGTTACTACTTGGTAGCCATCTTGCTAGATAAATCCTCACTCCCAAGAAAACAATATATGTAGATGTAGAGAATGGACCTGGAGAGTCACTGTGGGGCAGATTTACAAAAACTGAGGCAATACTGGAAGAGCTGCCCATAGCCTCTGGTCAGGTTTTATCCTTCAGGCTCTGCAAAGAATTGGTAACTCTTGGTTGAGATTGGTAACTTGGTTGAGATTCAACTTTTGTAAAAGATTTTATATATTAGTCCTACTGAACGGTGACACAACATGGCCATCTACCATGATCATGAAAATTAGGGTTCTTGGAGAAGCAATCTGACAATCTTTCTCCTCCAAAGATTCACCATTAATCCTGATAAAACATATGGGCCAACTAAGTCTTCACCAAACACGAGGGCCTTTTTTTTTAAAAAAGATGGAATTGCAATAACCTACTGCAGGCAATGGGAGTTTATTTTACAATAGATGGAACCGGTGGAAGATAAAATCTGATTGGTTGGTTTGTGACACTGTACATGCATTCAAATTCAGCCGAAGTGAGGCTTGCCTCTCGAAAGAAAGTTAAATATATAATTAAAGGTGAAAGAATACACTTGGCCCAAGATTGGACCTAATGACTGAAATTTTTGACAATGGTGCGTTGCTATTGGTAACCAGTTACATCCTTTCATGCTGCTAGGGCATATAAGACTTCTTGCTGTGGCAAAACGATTATTTCCCATACTCTGCCTGCAAGGCCTTACTGCTTGATATATTTAAATAAATGTTTATTTTTTTGTCACTTTTTGTGAAGACTTTTCCATTTCTTAGTAAAAGTTTTTTAAACCCCCTTCCCAAAACAATTTGAAAAATAGGCATCGCTTATTGGCATTATAGCTGGATGCAGAACTTCTAAGGAGCAGAAACCACACCA
Organism: Nanorana parkeri; assembly: GCF_000935625.1. NCBI lineage: Eukaryota > Metazoa > Chordata > Amphibia > Anura > Dicroglossidae > Nanorana > Nanorana parkeri. Next base: position 505,828 of record NW_017307293.1, read on the forward strand.
GTATTTATTAGTAATAGCAAAAATAACATGTATCGGTTGTATGACAGAGGTAGCCTACACTCCAGCTGTGGTGAAACTGCAAATTTCATCATACCTCTGCCTCTGGGAGACATGCCTGTGGCTGTCAGAGGCTTGCAATGCCTCATGGGACTTGTAGATCAGCAACAGCTGGAGAGTCAAGGTTGCCTACCCCCTGTTATATGCTATGTACTATATATAAATATATATTGGCCCATACAGTTTTCTAACAAAGAATGTAACACCGTTTGTCTTATTGGTATGCCAAAAACCGTCCTTCAGATCGTAAACCAGTCGGCCATTTTTTTCATGGATCTGCTATGCAAAATGGGGCCCATGCTGGCTAAAAAAAATAATAAATCATTAGCTGCCTTTATCTCAAAGGATAAGAAAACAAAATATTTTCAAGAAACAGGCTCAAGGGTTACAGTATTTCCCACTAACTAACTTTTATTTTTGTTGTGGGGTGTGCTATGTTTTATCTTTTTGTTGTATCCCTGTAATAATAATAATTTAAAAAAAAGCAAAAATAAAGAGGAATCATCAACATAAAAACATTAAATTAAAAAAAATATAAACGTAAAAATATTAAAGTATAGTCTTCCGCTAAAATTTAAAAAGTAGCGCTAGTTTATGTACATCTGCTCCTTTAAACTGTCAATATGTACAAAGCTACAGTGTAGGATCCACATATCCAAATTATCATATATTTTCATGTCACATGCGTTAATTTCTCTTAACTAGGAGGCTGCAAGCCCTTTCCTTTCAAAACTATAAAAATAAGTTTAAAAAAATCATTAGAAACAATTTAATAATAATAATAATATTAAAAATAATACAAAAGGATACATTTACCAGAAAGAATTTATACCACATTGGTAGATGATTTATATGCCTCATCAATTGAAAGATTATATATTGAATGTATTCCAATATTGCCATTTTTTTTCTTGTTATTAAGCTGTGATTGCCTCGGTTTCTGTTTGATAAAAAACAACAAAAAAAGCCTTCCTTCTTATACTGTAATATATAAAATACTGCAGATTTTTGGCTTTTTTTATTTAAAAAAAAAGTTCAGTTACCGCACAACAGCGTCCTCATCAAATCTATTTTTATATTGCAAACGCGTTCTTCAGTTTTCTACCAAAAACCAACCTGTACAAACTTTTTTTTAAAATATCTGGTGCATTTCACCCCTCCAGTGCCTCCCGGACGACCACTGAATAAAATATCATCAGGATAATTTTTGTCCGTGTGATGAGAAAAATAAAATCTGTTTTTTCTTTTTTTTTTTTTGTGCGATTGTGTCCTGAGGTTTAAATATTGCTGTTTATTATTTTAAAGATGGATTCTGCCTTATTGGAAATCGGAGAACAAATAGTGTTTATTTTCTGTAAACAGAGCAAAAACAAATTTCTGTAAGCTGTCTTAAACCGTTTTGTTGCTGGAATTTTCTGGATAGTGCTGCTTTTGTGATATAGTTATAGGTCTCTCTGGCTTCAAAGGGGTTAATCATCCATGCATTCCTTATCAATGTAGACGTTTGTGTGTATCAGACAATCTTGTGTCAAAGGCAGGCCCGCTACGGCCGTTCGTTAACACTAATGGAAGCTTAAATGGACTCTTATGTGGTTATTTTGTATCAATGGTAAAGTTTGTGTCGCCATAAAAAAAAAATGGTGAGCCCCAGGCATTATTTTCATTTTTGGGCCAATATCCAACAAGGCCGTTATAAACTAAATCGCCGCTGCCAAGTGTAGCTGATTGATCCCTATACGTACAGCTTAGATATCCAACTATCAATGCGGGGAACTCTGAATCAGATCAATCGTCCCCATAAATGCTCCTACGTATCAAGTTTCTGGTGTCTGGGGTTGACAGGGATCCCCCCCCGCCATCTTACTTTCACATCAGCCTGCCTCTGAACAAGACGTTTACTCCTCCTCTTATGAATGTATGTAAATACTGTATATACATAGAAAGCTCCATCTATATATATATATATATATAAAAACCTTTAATAATTTATCAGAATTTTATGTAAATTAATTCAAAAGTTAAAATATCTCAAAAAAGTGATGTCGATGGTTGACCTGGGTGATGGGGAGTATTGGTGAAGTTAGGGGTGTCCTGATACCGGAATCGGGCCCAATACCGGGCATTTTGACAAGTACTTGTCAAAATGCCCCGATACATAGCGCCGAAGCTTGCGCTATGATTTTTCTTTTAACTTACTGGGAGAGCAGCAGCGAGTCGGCCTTGGTCCGGTGGGAGGAGCTCTCTGTCGGCGCTGGTCCTGTTATGTTGACACTGAGAACTCATCGACCGTGCGTACCTCTGAGGTCGCATCCGGGTACTGCCAGTAGGTCAGTTTCACATAAGGACCTTCCGCGTATGCGTTGCCACTCACCGAGCCTTACACCCCCACACTGCACCTGCGTCCCTTTCTCACTACATATGGAGTACACACTGCAGCAATAGATTTACTATTATCCCCTGCTAATATGAATGGATTACATTATCCATAGTACATAATAGTACATAACATGTAATTGTACTATGGATTATTTAACCCATTCATGTAAGTCGAGGAAAATTGTAAATCTATTGCTGCAGTGTGTACCGTATATGTAGTACATATATATAGCACACACCTCCACTACACTACAGCAATAGATTTACAATTCTCCCCTGCTAACATGAATAGGTTAAATCATGATCCATAGTACATAACATGTAGTTGTACTATGGATCATTTAACCTATTCGTGTTAGCAGGGGAGAATTGTAACTATATTACTGCAGTGTACTGGAAGTGTGTACCAGGTTAAATGTACCAAAGTACACACTTCCAGTACACTGCAGTAATAGTTACATTTCTCCCCTGCTAACATGAATAGGTTAAATTATCCCAGAGGCACATGCATTATCCGATTTGTAGTTTCACAACAGCTGTGTGAAAGCAAATACAAATGTTTTATTGTTCTAAAACAGTCTTAAATTAAAGTTCTTCATAATCATAAAGAAATTGGCCTATAATAATTAGACAGAGCTATAAATGTTACCGCCAGATCTCTCGGGAAATGTAACTTTATTCATAGAAAAAAGCTCAGATGGTTTACATTTCCCAACACAATGCCGACTTCCTCTCCTGTAGTCCCATAAAGCAATGCCATTGACCGTCCTCAGAAATCCTCCTCAAATCTATAGTGTCATCTAAAAAAAGAAAAACAGGCTGAACAACATGTAAGTAAAGAATGTCCTGTTCAGTGCACACACAGACCAATGTCCAACGCTCCCGGCTCTGTGCACCTTTCTTATACAAAGTCACAGATTTAAATAAATAAAAATACAAGAAAATAAAAAAAACTTGCTGATTTCCAGTGCAGATCAAACGGCAAAACACATCATATAAAACACTGAATATGTTTCTATACCCGTCTTTCTCAACTGGGGTTCTGTGGAAGTCTGGGGTCCTTCTCCCACTGACCATCAATGTAAGACGATCCTTCTCCCACTGACCACCAATTTAAGAGGATCCTTCTCCCACTGACCATCAATGTAAGAGGATCCTTCCCCCACTGACCACCAATGTAAGAGGATCCTTCCCCCACTGACCACCAATGTAAGAGGATCCTTCCCCCACTGACCACCACTGTAAGAGGGTCCATCTCCCACTGACCATCAATGTAAGAGGGTCCTTCTCTCACTGACCATCAATGTAAGGGGACCTTCTTCCACTGACCACCAACGTAGGAGTGTCCTTCCCCCAATGACCATCAATGTAAGAGGATCTTTCCCCCACTGACCACCAATGTAAGAGGATCTTTCTCCCACTGACCACCAATGTAAGAGGATCCTTCTCCCACTGACCATCAATGTAAGAGGATCCTTCTCCCACTGACCATCAATGTAAGAGGATCCTTCTCCCACTGACCACCAATGTAAGAGGATCATTCTCCCACTGACCCTCAATGTAAGATGGTCCTTCTCCCACTGACCACCAATGTAAGAGGGTCCTTCTACCACTGACCACCAATGTAAGACGGTCCTTCTCCCACTGACCATCAATGTAAAAGGACCCTTCCATCACTGACCACCAATGTAAGAGGATCCTTCTCCCACTGACCACCAATGTAAGAGGGTTATTTCCCCCACTGACCACCAATGTAAGAGGATCCTTCTCCCACTGACCATCAATGTAGGAGGGTCCTTCTCCCACTGACCATGAATGTAAGAGCAATTTTCTCCCACTGACCACCAATGTAAGAGGGTCCTTCTCTCACTGACCATCAATGTAAGGGGACCTTCTTCCACTGACCACCAATGTAAGAGGATTCTTCTCCCACTGACCACCAATGTAAGAGCATTCTTCTCCCACTGACCACCAATGTAAGAGCATTCTTCTTCCACTGGCCATCAATGTAAGACGATCCTTCCCCCACTGACCATCAATGTAAGAGGATCCTTTTCCCACTGACCACCAATGTAAGAGGATCCTTCTCCCACTGACCACCAATGTAAATATGCATGGCAGTGGTTGATTCTCCACCAGAGAATGTTTGGTGAAAGTCACTTTCGCTGTACCATGAGTTATAGGTAGAACTACTAGCTGGGTTTTCCTGAGACCAAAAATAAAAAATGTCTGAGTTCTTCTGTGTCATAGGTCCTGTGGTTGAGAAAGGTTGTCCTGTACTGTTAATGGTGCTTCACATGCAACAAAGTTGTTATAACAATTTGCAAAGCCGAAGTTTTTAACAACATAATTGTCACTTTGGGATGATTTGTAGAGCACAGGGAAATGGATCTCATAGTTGCCATACATTAGCCGGTCAGGTTCGTGACCCGGGTCATCTCTGGAGGCTTCTGACCTGGAGGCTGATAAGCCAGGAGCACACTTGTTGTTGAGTTCTTCTGTTTTCCACCGTGTAAAAAAAAAAAAAGATGAGTCTAGTCATGGTTCATTCAAACAAACAGGTGAATCTGCCGAGCCTCTTATGGCGTCAGACCTTCGAGGTTAATCATTGCATTGACCCTTAGCTGTTTATCCAGCTCTTCTTATCCTGTGCCGCTCTGAACAGCAACTTGTTTTGTGAATTCCATTCATATCATTTTTTTAAAAATAACTTGTTTTCTTCACCTGCATTATGGTGACTTTTTTTTTCCACGACTCAACAGTTGAGGACAACATCTCACAAGCCTTGAGAAAGCGGGTTAAAGGCGCCGGGACCCTGGAGGGTAACTATGTATTTATTTTGTATTGTTATCATCCAATACTATGCTGGTGGTATGACTATGGAGTATCTGGGTATTGGGCTGGCGGCTTCTACACACCAGAGGGTATCCATGATCACCTTAGGTTGTGATGAGGATCAGTGGCATCACAGCCGCACCCCCCGCACCCGGTCGACACCATTGAAGGGGTGACACCAAAATGCCTGACAGTTGCACAAGAGAGGAGGGGATCCGGTGGCATACCTTATCACCTCCTCTCTCTGCCGACGTCCACCACCAAGATGGCCACCGGCAGGTAACAGCACGTAACGTCATTGTGCGCGTGTGCAATGATGTCGTACATGTGCCATTTTAATATATCTCCCCCAATTCCAAGTGTCATTGTAATATATCCCCCACTTCCAGGTGCCGTTGTAATATACCCCCCCACTTCCAGGTGCCGTTGTAATATACCCCCCCCACTTCCAGGTGACATTGTAATATATCCCCCCCACTTCCAGGTGTCATTGTAATCTGGCTGTGTATGTGAACTCCTTTGTACATAAACAATTGCAGAGCCTCAGCGGAAGATTTTACATCAGGTGCCATTATAATATACCCCCCCATTTCCAGGTGCCATTGTAATATATCCCCTCCCACGTCCAGGGGCCATTGTAACCAGATAATCAATAGTAATCACTAAACCTCTCAGTGGTCACAATGTTATGGCCGATCGGTGTATATATAAATGTCTATATTTATACACACGCACACTCAGAGGGTTCCATGTGATTGGACAGACCACACAATGTGCCGCCTTTTATCAGGCCATCGTGCACATTAATGGGTCACCTGTAAGTAAAAACCTTTCCAGTGCTATTTACGGAAAGGTTCAGCTTTGGCGTTCTCTGCCCTGTACCTCACTTGCCATTCTCTTCAAATTATCTGATTCCATTAAAAAAACTGCCGACAAGCAGGAAATGGATATCCGGAATTTCTACACTTCACCAATTACTTCATTAACTGTTGAAATAATCTGCACCCCCCCCCCCCCCCCCTCCTT
>NW_017307293.1:512165-521377 GCF_000935625.1 Nanorana parkeri
AGTTGAAAGTAATGGAAGGAAGCAGTGAAAGGGAACTTTACTACTACTCACAATGCAGAGAGAGGATTGCTCAGGGGTCAGGGGGGATTGTTTCTTAAACATTTCACACTTCAGCTTATTTCTACTGTCTGACTGGACAGCCTTTTCTCTTCCTTAAAATGTATCTAATTTCAAGAGCGCAAATGTAATACGGTATATTGTAGATTACCAGCCCTTAGACATGATAGCTGCATTCATTTTCTTTTTTCAGGCTAAACACATTTTCTACAGAAAAAAAATAATACCTGTTGATCCTGCCAAAAAAATCCAGTTTTGTTACTTCCTGCGCACTGAATTGAATTATCAAAATACCTAATCAGTTTATGAAGCTATCTTCTGCGAATTACACATATTCACTATGTAATAAAGTTGAGGAGAGTGGGAGGTGTTTGTAGTTCAAAACAGAAGCCAACACTGCTTCTCCATAGAAACAATCAGTGGTATAACTATAGCCATAGCAGCCCAGATGGCTGCCATGGGGCCTGGGGGTAAAAGGGGGCCCCATTAGGTTGTTGCGGCAAATTAAGCATAGAACATGTCAAGATAATACAGTAATGTGTCATTAAGAGTTGGAGTGGTTTCCGTTAACGACAACCCTAATCCCCAGTAAAGTTTACAGTGTAGAGACAACTTCAGATGCACTAGAGGCGTCTTTGGAACCTGGCATCATTACTCACAGTTCAGAGAGAGGTCGTCAGGGGGGCCCCCCATCACATTTTTGCTATGGGGCCCTGTGATCTGTAGCCCTGGATACAGTGTAGCAAATGAGCGCTGTCACCCCGGGACAGGAAGTGGCAGGATCACCAGGGATAAAAAAAAAGAAAATAAGTCTTATAAAGGAAACTACGGCAGCCAATGACCGCATCTAAAGACTGGTAAGCCCCAATAGATTCCATTTTGGGTTTTGGGTTTAGATGCGTAAACTTTACAAAAAGTGACATTGGTCCATTTTTTTTTCATTTTTTTATTTTAGTAGCACACAGCAAACCTTCCACCTCCTTCTTTGTCTCAAGGGCCAAGTAATTACATATCAAGAATATTTACCAAATTCCAGTTATCAAGGTCCCTCGAGCTGCATTGCCAACCACCGTAGAGGCGCATAGAATGTTCCAGGCGAAGGCCAGAGAAAGAGAAAATAGTTAATGGGTAACCGAAAATATCCCGCGACAAGTAACGGAACTCTTCATCAATAAGAGCGGGTACATGTGCAAAGTGCAATGCTGTGCTAACAAACTAACAAAGCACAAAAAGAAAAACACGAGATCCCTAAAAGAACAGATAAATAATATGTACAAACATCCACAAAAAAATAAAGAAAAACAGAAAAACAAGGAAGAAAAAAAATCAAACGAAAACTAAAAAAAAGTATCAACTTCGTTTAAAGGAGAACTATGGGGGGGGTGCTTTTCACTCACCTCATAGTTCTAGCTGACCTGTGACAATGAGACAGTCACAGGTCGGCTCAATAGATCGGAGGTGAGCGAACACATACCGGCGTATATATATCAGTAGAAAGTCACTCGCACTCCAAAGCGATGCCAAGTCAATCTCTTTATTGACTATGGTAGTGTAACATCTCAAAGCAACGTTTCGGAACCCAGTGGTCCCTTCTTCAGGCAGCAGAAAATGATCTGCGGAGGCATCTGCCGCACCCACCCTGCTTTTGGGCTCTTCCGGTCAGGAGTGCGATGGGATACACTTGGTCCTAAGTAGAATAGGGATGTAGGCCGCCACACAGATCCCTCCTCCCCCACGCCTCCAGGTAGCTGCGATGTTTTGGGAAAGGTGATGATGTCACAGATATCAATAGAACGGTTTTCTCAGCTACTAAGCTACTTTTTCCATTCATTTTTTACTATTTAGTTATGTTGCAGAGGCATTTCATGGCACAAAAAAGGATGATCCTGTAGCTCAGCTTTCACCTCCTCTTTTACAGGATGGCTCCCATTGATGCAAGAAACAGGGTCACTTTAAGCAAGGAAGGAAGAATGAAGAGGTCATTCACATATTGTGTGTTTGTGTTCTTCTAAAAAGAAGACTTGAGACATTAAAATAAACTGTGTGGTTAGTTGTATCTCAAATACTTATTATAACGCGCAACACTGTCAGATAACCGTTCCAAAATGAAGCACAGATTTGCACTAATTATTTTCTCGGTAACTTGCTCGATAAATTCCCCTCCGTAGTCCGTGGTCCCGTTCTGCGTCTGTTTTAAATTGCCAGTTTGTAAAAATAAGTTCCAAAACTGTATTAACAAAGCCGATGACTTCCCGTCACCATCAACAAGAAACAGTTTAATTCTGATATCATGTGTTTAGCCGACCCCGGTGCACATTAGATGATATCTCCCCTCCGCCGAAGAACGATGAATACGAAACACATTTTCAGGAAATTCTGCGAGGTCCGATGGGTCCGGGCCAGTTCTGTTCCCTAGGTAACGTTTCTGATTTTATTAATTCAATACGTTGGCATTTACATCGATCTTCTGAGACCTTTTCCGAGCTCAGTTGCTCTATATCAATTATTATTTGATTATTGCTGTTTATAGAGCAATTCTTCAAATAGATTTGTATCTCCAGGACAGAGAAGTCAAGCCAAACGCTTTAATTTACATGATGGATTAAATGGATGATTATTTGGTTGCCTTCAAAGAAATACGGATTACAGAACGAGGCAGAGTGCCTTCCAGAGTACAAATCATTTTACAACATAGCCCAATAGGATTGCTTTTTCTTAGGAGCCTCGGGCGGACAATATTCTAGGGTTGTGTGTCTATGAAACTCATTCTGTTCACCTTCACTGTGGGTGAGGACAGTGCCCTGGGGCCTTGCCGTCCCTGAGCGAGGGATTGTTCACCCTTTAGCCCCAATTCTCGCTGTTATGGCGCTGTTAATGCGGTTAGCCAGCCTGTGGTAGTTAGCGGGAGTGAAAAATGGACCCACGTCTGTAGTCAGTGGGAATAATAAATGCCTATGCATTGAAAGATCAATGTCAGTAATACATACCCCTGCATTGTTGGTCAATGGGAGTAATAAATATTCTGTGTCAGTGGTCAGCAGGAGTAATAAACGTACATACACATGTGTTCAGTGGGAGTTGTAAAAGCCCACCCCAGCAGTGAGTAAAAAAAATGCCCCACTTTCGGTATTCAGCGTGAGTGCAAAATGCTCCTGCATCAGTGGCCACGGGGAATAATAAATGCCTCATATGTTGGAGATCAGTGGGAGTCATAAATGCCCCTGTGCTGGTGGTCAGTGGGTGTTATAAAAGCTCCTCTAGCATTAGTATCAGTGGGAGTAAAAAAAAAAAGCCCCCCCCAGCACTGGTGTCAGTGGGAGTAATAAAAGCCCCCCAGAATTGGTGTCAGTGGGAGTAAAAAAAAGCCCCCCCCCCGCACTGGTGTCAGTGGGATTAATAAAAACCTCCTCAGCACTGGTGTCAGTAGGAGTAATAAAAGCCCCCCAGCATTGGTGTGAGTAGGAGTAATTAAAGCCCCCCAGCACTGGTGTCAGTGGGAGTAATAAACCCCCCCAGCATGGGTGGGAGGGAGAATAAAAAACCCCCCCCAGCACTGGTGTCAGTGGGAGTAAAAAAAGCCCCCCCCCCAGCACTGGTGTCAGTGGGAGTAATAAAAGCCCCCCCAGCACTGGTGTTCAGTAGAACTTACCTTTGTGCAGGCTCTATGTCCCACTTGGCTCCTCGTTGTGATGTCATGGCCAGGACAATACATACAATCCAGGCCTTCTAATTGCCGGGGCCAGTTTGTGGCAACTAGTGGGATAGAAGTGGCCCTCAGGCCGTAGTTTTGGGGCCGCTGCTTTAAAGCTTATATGAGATTTCAGTGATTAGGTTCTGATCTACTCGGGCCGGCTTCTCGGACATGGTAAATAGAAATGTGAGCATATCCAAGACTGGGCAGCCCAAGCCAGGCCCTGGTGGATCACATATGGTGGACTGTAGAGTAGCTGGAGTCTGTTGAGAAATGGTGTTGTGAGGAGTCCGGGTGGGGGGGGAGATTCCCTTTAAATTGAATTGTAATTTACCTCCAGTGGCCCTTTAAAGTTGGACAATAGTTTTCTCTGGTCACGTTCCCTATCGTGTTTTGACACATTTATCCTGACCCCGAATCTGCGGGGGGATATTTCAGACATTCAATCACGCTCCGAGGGGATAATAAAAAAAGTCTTTAAAATTAATTAAACGCAGATGGGACGCTGATTGTGTCAAAGGGTTTTCCTTTAACAACCCCTGTGCTTAACATACTTCAGATGAGGACAGAGACTCGGCCGTTAATAAAAAGCAAGCGCATCCAGGTCAGAGGTCAAACATGAACCCCACCGGCTTACAAGGCAATAGAGACAAGGGGGTTGACACACAGTTGGTTTCATGTGTCATATTCTTATCATAAATAGACCAAAAGCTAAAATCAAAGACATGCAACATTTTATAATTACCACAAATCTCTTCAGCATTTATTTAAAGGCTCAGTCCACCTTTTTTTTTTTAAAGTAGTAAATGCAGCAAAATTGATCCTATGCTCGATGTGCATTTACTACTTTTTGCATTAAAGCCTGCAGAGCATTGCACCCGCATCCAGTGCATTAGGTGTACAGGCTCTTACAGAGCTTCCCCCCAACCCCAGATCCGTACAGAACTTCTGTTATGAAGCTAGAAGGAATAGGGCTGGACAACAATTGCAGTGACATCCCCGCCCTGCTGCCAGCATGGCTCTGCTGAGTCCATGGGCCATGGTGGCAGATGGGAAGTGTAGTATTTTCCATCGATAGATCCTGGACCTATGATGATAGGACTGCATGGGCGGAGCAAGGCTCAGCCGCTCCGCATGAAAACGTTAAAGCCGACCTTTACCCCCTTTCTCTAAGGTCTCATTCACACGAGAAAAGGCCGGCATGTACAGCTCCGTGCTGCGTGCACGGCCGTATCGGGCAGCTCCCGGGAAGGACGGGTGTTGCGTGTGAATAGTACGCAGCCCCAGTCCTCCTCTATGGGAGTACGCGGCCGTACGTTGCCCTACGCACACCCGCCCTTTCACCACAGCTGGAGGGCTAGATCCTTGCTGCTTCAGGGGACCCACAGTTTAAGTGAATCTTTTCTTCAAGATGCTCATTCATAAGGAGGAGGCTGCTCCCTCACAAACAGGCACACACGGTTTGCATTGCTCTCTGTGTCCCTGTGAGGGAGAATCAAGCTCTCTATGTGTTCTGGTGACTGTTATCACTGGAAGAAAATCCCAAATTTTGTGTTGTCACCGGAACAGGACTAGATGGCAAATCTTCTAATGGGGACACTAGTTCTGGTGACCACCAGGAATTTCCCTCACTTTAGAGAGATTTCTTTATTACTTCTTCTTGTGGCTCTTAGACAGGAAGTGAAGGGAAATCTCCCCAATGGGACTGACAGGGGTTATAATAACCCGGCCTTACTTTATCCAAACCTAGGACCCTCAAAGTCTATTTTCAGACTACAGGCTGTGATTGGAGTAAATAAGTTTGCATATTGGCAATTGTCACGTTGGGCTGCAGACAATACAAGCCGGTCACCTGATTGCAGTCCTGTGCTGTCAACAGTCCCATGTCAAACAATTCGCTTCTGACTTTAGACTTGCTCAATACCTCTTATCGCGGTGTCCCGTTCTCCCTTCTCATCGATGGACGTCACCTGCTCAGATCTGTGACCAGCAAAACAGCTCCACGGAAGAAAAACAAACTTAGTAACAAAAATCTATCAGCTACAATATTGTGTTTGTTTCTATGTTCGCAGTTTGTGTCGGCGAGTATATTTTGCATAACTAAGGGCGCTATTCACCAAGGAGCCGAAGGATTTTGCTGAGCCTTCCTTCGGCTCCTTTGTGAATAAGCCCCATCTGACGAAGGCAGACGAGTGAATAACTGAACCGAAGTGAAGCGAGCCGAAGCCTGTTCGGCCATGCACAGCAGCTCTGTACGGCTATTTTTAGCCTTCCGTCAGCTGCCTTCGGCTCCCTTCACTTCCCTTTGGTTCAGCCGAACAGCCTAAGCACGTTCGGCTGAACTGAAGGGGAGAACCCGTTCACCTCAGCCGATCCTACATCTGGATCGGCTGAGGCGAACGCTCGGCAGTTCAGTCTCTGCACCGTCCATTCGCTTTCATGCCATTTCAGGTCAATGAGCTGTGATGGCATGAAAACAAATGGGCATTGCGAGTCCCGTGACGTCAAAGGGGGGTCATTTGTTTACATTTGGGCAGTAGCTGTGAAATTGGTAATTTTGCGGCGGCAGTTCGTCGGTAGCGGGCGGGTCGGTGGTAGTTTTTTTATATCGCCGAGTCGGTGGGCGTCGTTCATCGTGATTGATGTTGGATTGCATTGTTGGACGATTTTAATGTTTTTTTTTTGTTCAATGAAAGGATTTTTTTTAAAAATCTGGTGTTTTTTTTTTTACTTTTTGATTTAATCCTTCGGTGAATGAGTAGGGGTAACAACTACCCTTACTTGTTCACAAGGGGGGCAGATGATCCCCCTTCCCGCAGACCCCCACAACCACCGGGTCAGGGTTGTGTAAGGGGCCCCTGTCCCCATCCGCATGGGGACAAGGTGCTTTTCCAGGTGGGCCCCCCCCCCCACCCAGAAAAGCATCTTCCCAATACCGAGGGCATGTGTCCTGGTATGGTGCAGGGAGGGGGGGCTCGCTCACCCCCCCGCCCCTTTCCTGCCCTGTCAGGCCAGTGCTTGGATTAAGGGTCTGGTTGGGAATGTTAGATGGGCCCCCATGTTTTTTTTGGATGTTGGGGTCCTAAAGGGTCTGGTATGACATTTTGGGGGAACCCCACGCATTTTTTTTTATATTGGTGGGTATTTTCATATTGGTATGAATTAGGAGGGGGCCCCGCAATTTTTAAAAAAATGTTTGTCCAATTTTTGGGCGGGGAGTCGGTCAACTTCGTCGGCTGTTCTCCCCGCTTCAGCTGTGTGTTCGGCTGAGCAAGGCCTAAGCATATGCGTTCGGCTTGGCTGTTTCCTTCGGCTGCTGTACGAGCTAATAGCCCGTACAGCAGCCCTTCGGTTCGTTTGAACCGAAGGCTTCCTGCAGCCGAAGCGAGCCAAAGGATTAGCTGAACGTTCGGCTACATCCTTCGGCTCTTTAGTGAATAACCCCCTAAATGATTATAATTGCAACTGCAACTTCCATGGTAGTATAGCCAGGATCAGGATGACAGCCTGGAACATACAAAGTCAGCATTGTCAGCTCCGATACTTCTATCCTGGATGGAGGTGAGACTGCCACCAAGCCATTGGCCGAATCTCTTTCAACAAAGGACAACACATAGAGCGAAACTGCTCCTGCAGCATAACACCTCGGATCCTGATTCTCTGTACGGGTTAATGGCGATTTATTGGAACAATTTGGTCCCAATTGATATTGAGCAATCGCTCAATATCACTGCAAATTGAGAGGAAGATCCTATATTAATATCTCTTTTAAATTACAGTTGGAACAATCATATCCGCAAACTTTCACGTCTTCCCAGTAATAGTGGCCTATCTGGCAGTCCCGCACATATCTTTCACATAAGCAATGTAGTAAATAATAAACCTTTGGCTTCCAGCTACAAAACTGCTTGCCGGCTATTGAACGTGGCAACAATTAATGGCTTGTCTTTCTGGACTGTACAGTCACCCCACACCAGGATTCTAGCTGTGCGCTCCTCATGGCCTGGCGTGACCCTGTTACAAAATACCATTTGGCAATAGAATCGCCCCCGAAATTTTGGCAAGTGCCAGTCTGATTGCTGAATCCATCAAACGCCTGAGAGTTCAAATCAGAAACTGGGAGAGCGTTAACCCTATCTCGTTCCCCAAGGCCCGTTAAAGGGTCAGAACGCTCAAAATGTATATTTTTGGTAGACACTGGAGAATTGAACCACCTGATAAGTATTGTGATCTCTGTGCTTATATTCCCAACTCTGAACACCTGTGTCCACACTACTTGAATTTAAAGGTTCATTCCACTTTGGTAGCTGCTAGAGAGTTAAACCCCCTGACACCCCCCTTGTCATGTCTCTACTATATAACGTGTTCAAGGACAATTGCTCAGAGTTTGCAGGTTGCTCTGAAGGTCTGTCTATAGCTGCTATTAAGTACGGTAAGAAGGACGTGTATTGCCATAGTACAGAGAGGAGAGCGGGCACTTTAGTAAACAATAGGAAACAATAAAGTATTGAAGATCCACTCATTTGTAGCCAAGAATAGCACAGGTGACGGACATTGAACGTCGGCTCTTAACAGCATTCTGCTCTACCATTGTCACTATCAGGAAGCCGCTCCAGAGCAATGACATGCAGCGAGTGCACGTACATAGGAAGACGCTACAAGAGGCTAGAGGAGATCAGCAGCACTGAGATGCAATAAAAGGGATGGAAAGAGTGAAATCATTTAAAACAAAAACTTTATCATTCAATTTATAATCCTGGCTTGTCATTAGAGAAAAGCAGAAAAGGAGGAATGAAAAGCAGGGGCAAACCCAGCGCCGGTACGGCTCCACAAGGGGCCGTAGCTGGGGGCAGGGGGCAGTGAGATCTGGTCCCGGGCACTCCCCATTAGTGATATACTGTACAGGGAAGTGCAGGGTGCCTGGGGCCTGGGGTGGGGGCGGGTCCAACCGGATTCTGAGCGAGGGTGTGGGGTCCGACAGGTTCCTGCTTGGACTCTGGGCCGCTTCCCAAATAACAGGCAGTGGGAGAGGAGAGGGGAGAGCCAGGCAGGCAGTGTGCTGGTGCTGGGAGAACCAGAGGAGAGCTGAAGATACGACGAGGTGGAAGGAGGAGAGCAGGTAGGAGGAGAGTAGGTGGGAATTGCAATGTATCCAGGGCCTGGGGTGGGGGCGGGTCCAACCGGATTCTGAGCGAGGGTGTGGGGTCCGACAGGTTCCTGCTTGGACTCTGGGCCGCTTCCCAAATAACAGGCAGTGGGAGAGGAGAGGGGAGAGCCAGGCAGGCAGTGTGCTGGTGCTGGGAGAACCAGAGGAGAGCTGAAGATACGACGAGGTGGAAGGAGGAGAGCAGGTAGGAGGAGAGTAGGTGGGAATTGCAATGTATCCGAGTAGAATCCAGACTGTATGGGGAGCCAATAAGAACCAGCACCGCTCAGAGATTCCTGTGTATATAGAGATCTCCGT
>NW_017307293.1:523959-528730 GCF_000935625.1 Nanorana parkeri
TATGTATAGATCAGTGTATATAGAGATCAGTGTGTGATATACTCCCCACTGTGTATAGAGAGATCAGAGTGTATAAGGGGATCACTGTGTGCTAGGTCTTCAGGGGGAGACTGAATGCCAGTGCAGCCAGTGCAAGGGGCTTTTGTGAGGGGTGTGGGAGAGGTTGGGGAGGTCCGAGAAAAAAATCTTGCAGCAGGGCCCTTTGTAGACAAGTAAGCTGCAGAAAAATTCGGATTGGTTCGGATATTTAGTTATTTTGGAATTCGGATCCGAAATTCAATTCGGTTCGGGTTTTGGATTCAGACGGAATCCGAATTTTGTTAGTTTCGGATGAGTTTACGAATATTCGTTGCGAGTAAAACAGAAAACCGTATACAGATATTAATACTGAAGCTGAATCTCCTAGACCCGAATGGCATTAGGGATCCGAATTTCTGAATTGCCAGATCTGGGAGCCTCAGCTTTAGCATTATATGTATATACTGAACAAGAATTGTTACAACATATGACTTTGCTGGCCAATCAGATGGCTCCCATGTTGACATAACGAAAATTAATGTTCAGACCCATTCGGAAGCATTAAACTGAAAAACACATCTGATTGGCCAGAAAAGTCACATGTCCGATTCAGTTTAGTTTTTGAACAAAATTCGGACGGGATTTGAAATTGGAAAACCGAAACTCGGATTCGGACACATTCGGATGCATTGGGATTCGGAAATTTGCATGTGTCAGAATGTCCGAACTTGGGGAAAATTTGTCCGAATTTTGATGCGGAACGAAATGAATCGCACATGTCTAGCCCTCTGTTCCTTAGGTCCACCACTGCTGAGAATGCATGCAAACCAAAGTAGGATCAAAGCTGCGGCTGGTTGTATTTTTAAAGCAGGAAATTAAACCTTAATTAAAATTTTAGAGGAAATCAAAGTGCCATTAGAAGGAAAGGAATAAATTAAAAAAACGATCACAGACCAATATAATAGTTGCATATGGCTTGGATCATTTTAAAGAATACAATATAGAAACAGTGCAGGGCTGGTTATGCTATACACTTTCCCTTTAACTTTTGTTACATTGTAGCAAACCCCGTGTAACAATTCAGATCTAACAGCTTAACCCCGTCCTGTTAGGCAATCATATAATAACTGCATATAAGTTTTCCTCCATTGCTGGACCCATCCAGAGCTAATATCAGGATCGATAAATCATGTTGCATGCTTTATTGACGTCCGACTCGAAGGTCACCAAGGCTACGGATTTCATCATTCCATTTCTTCACTGGTCCTGGCACTGGGCAAGTGGAATTCTCTACAGCTGGCACTGTGTCTGGCCCCAGAGATTGGCTCAGAGGCCTCATGAAAGTCTGCAAGATTTCCCAGCCGGGGACACATCTGATGACCTTCTCTGTCAGCCGCCGGCTTACACAATCGGCCCCTGCTGCTGATCTGCAATCGGTGGCTCCGCTGGATGGGATGAGCTGGATAGAAGAATCCAGTAGTCTACAGCTTGATGTTTTCTGGGGCTCATGTCAACTTTCTGAAGGGGGGGGCGCCGGCCAAGCTGCTAAACACAAAGCTGAAACACAACATACATTATGTAGGAACTGCTTAAAGAGACCCTGTCACCAGACCATTCATTTCAGCAAAAAATCCTCCCATAGGATTATATGTGCATTTAACAGGACCATTCCTATAATGAGACAGAGGGCATCTCATTTGGACACGTGGGTAGGGGGGAGGCAGGTGTGCCTGAAGCCCCCTTTTTATGGCTAGAGTGTCCTAGGTTGCTAAGAGCTCTTAGCACCCTGTGACACTCTGGCCGGCATCCCACCCATCTCACTGACATCTCTGGTTGCCAGGAGCTGAGTGGGACGCTCTGGCTGACATACCACCTAGCTCCTGGCAACAAATGACATCAGTGAGCTGGGTGGGAAGCTGGACAGAGCCAGAGACAGAGGTACCAGCAGCAACCACAACCCCCCCTACCCCGGTAACATGCACCACCACACCAGCAACCCTGCCCCCCCAACCCCACCCTCCTGTAAATGTTCATCACCATCAGCCCCCAATCCCCCGACCTCCGAACCCCTCCCCGCCCTCAGCGGGCGATACATTTAGAAACCCCCCTGGCATTTAAGATATTTCTTGCATGTTATTTACCTGTAGCCTTAAAGTGGGCTTTTTTGCCTATATCTACTGCTATCAAGCCGTAGATATAGGCAAACAGGTTTAGAAAAAAAAACAAAAACGCTTTAACAGCGCTTAACACTTACCTTGTTTTCACTGTGCGCCCCCGCCCGGGAAAACGAAACTGCTCCGGCGGCCGCAAAGCATCTCGGGGCGGGGGCGCATGCGCAGTTCGGATTCTCGGCCAGGAGACGAGCAGAGACGCAAGGTAAGTCTATGGACGCGTGCACCTGTATGCAGACAACGTGGGATCAGAAGTGCCAGCAAGCAGAGAGGAGTCAGCACTGGATCAGAGAGCCGCCGCAGCGCTGGAGGGACAGATGAAAACATCAGGAAAGAAGAAGATCGATAAGTGCTGACATTAACATTGTGGGGGAGGGAAAACAAATTTATCCTTTAATGTCACTTTAAGACTGCTGCTGGCTTGCACCCCACTTATGCTTGGGGTGCAATTCAGCAGCGCAGGCAGCAGGAAACACAGACTTCTTTTGCAGCATATCAAATTTACCCTGTATGCCTAACACAGTCTTTTCTGGCAACATCTGTCTACAACACTGGTCCCTATTAAAGTACTGACTATGCTGACAGCTGCCCCGGTACCTGTCCTTGTTTAATATTTTAATACTTTTTATTAAGATCAATAACAGTAGGGAGGTTACTGGTGAGCCCCATCAAAATTTTGCTTTGGTGCCCCATGGCCAAGCCAGACCGAATATGGACAGGGCTCATCTCATGAGGCATTACATGCACTTCTGAGAATACTAATTGCTGGGCTATCATGACAATCCTCTGGCTTTAACACTTACTGAGCCAAAACCTGGATTATGTACATACTGTAGATAAGATGTCCTAGCTTCAGTGGTTGCACCCTTGTTTAGTGACCTTGAAAATAACAAAGACAAAGGACTACTGACATGACAGCCAGCTAGTTAGGACACTGGCCCAATGCATGGTTCAATTTGCTCCAACAGGGGAAAAAATTCCTTCCTGATCCCATAAGGCAATCGGATATTCCCTGGGTCAACAATCTCTGATGCTTAATATACCTCTAAGAACTCAATATCCAGTAATATTCTGTGCATTTAGGAATACATCCAGATGTTTTTAAAAACAAAGTTGGGAGCATGAAATTGTCAAAAATGTCTTGGCATGCTGATGCCTTAAGAGTTCCCTTCACTGGAACTAAGGGGCCAAGCCCATCCCCCCTCCACCAAACTTTACACTTGGCACAATGCAGTCAGGCAAATGCCGTTCTCCTGGCAACCGCCAAACCCAGACACCTCCATCGGATTGCCCGACAGAGAAGCGTGATTGGTCCCTCCAGAGAACACGTCTCCACTTCTCATACTATGAATGGAAAGACAAAGCGTTTTTTTGTATTGATGTGAAAGTTTGCTTGACTGCAAATAATACACAGTGTGTCATCTTCTGTCTGTCCAAGCATCACCTCAAATGTCATCTCCTGACGCCTGTCCTGGGTCCGCGGCGTGTGACCTCTGTTCGCGGATCATGTTGTAGGAAACCCTTGCCCCGGTATTCTGTAGGAGAGGAATGCCGAGTAACCTGCTCTCTATGGTACAGCCTGCAGTGTACTGTACCTTCCCAGGGGAGATGTTACACCACCTCTTACCCAAGCTAGACTGAGCCAGATAAGAAGAGATTGAGAAACTGAACTGGAAGAAAAGTGAAAGTCCTTTTAACACTTTGAAGTACAGCTATAGGCAAGCTGGAATAAACCAGTAAAACTTGCGTTGCTACAGAATAGAATTGCCACCTTTAATTTAGTCATACACCATTCTTGTACAAAACAAGCGGCAGCTTCCCCGCTGTACATTTATCTCTGCTTGCCCAAAGCAGGGCTAAATTTAGAAAACAAATACCCGCCCGGCGCCCGGAACGGCATGTCCTGGGCATCGGGAGATAGGAATTCCGCACCCCTGCTGCCCTCTACTTGCTGCTGAACCCAAGGCCAGGCCTTGGTTGGCCTTGTGGGAAATCCGGCCCTGAGCGTAGGAGATAGGCAGACAGATTGGGGTAAGGAGTTCCAGAGGATGGGGGACACTCTGGAGAAGTCCTGGAGGGGAGCGTGGGAGGAGGCAATGAGTGAGCTAGAGAGGAGGTCTTGAGAGGAGCGGAGAGGACAGCTTGGGAGATATTTTGAGATGAGGTCGGTGATGTAGGTTGGGGCGGAGTTGTAGGTGGCTCTGTATGTTGTTGTTAGCATTTTGAATTTTATTCGTTGGGCAATTGGGAGCCGGTGGAGGGATTGGCAGAGAGGGGCTGGGGGACGCTGATTGGTTGGTAAGGTGGATGAGTCTGGCCGCAGCATTCATGATAGATTGAAGGTGGGAGGAGCCTGCTTAGTGGTAGGCCAACAAGGAGGGAGTTACAGTAGTCGAGGCGAGAGATTACAAGGGAGTGAATTAGAAGCTGGTAGGTGGGTTCAGCTTTTCCCATGCGTTGACAAAGCAAAAGCAAAGTGAACGCTGCACCATGTGATCAAATCCAAAGTTCCATTATTGAAAGTCCTCAAGTCTTCATTTCATTATTCCAACCCCCCCCCCCCCTTCCTCAGGGCTTGGAAT
>NW_017307293.1:528792-532860 GCF_000935625.1 Nanorana parkeri
TTTTTTTTTTTTTTTCTTTTTCCCCCCCCCCCCCCCCCCTTCCTCAGGGCTTGGAATAATGAAATGAAGACTTGAGGACTCAATAATAGTAATGGCCAGAGAGATCTTTGTGTTGTACAGGGAAGGTCCTCCTCAGGGGCCTCGTGTCACCCAGAGCTGGATACCGGGTGACACCCTGACTTGCGCGGTGATCTTATTGATACCTGCCGGTGCTCTATCGAAAATCTCCAACTCCCTCACTGCCTGGTACTTGAAAGTTGGAGAATTTGACCAGACGGCTTTAGACTGGAAAACAATATATTACAATATTCAGCAGGGGGCAATGTCGACGAGAATTCTGAAAACGCTATGCGCGCATGCGCACCGCAACTGTACAGAGCTGCGGTCTTTTTGAGCACCGGAAGTGAGGTAGTTGGAGATCTCAATGAGTTGGAGCTTTCGATAAAACACCGGAAGCCATCTTGGTGATGGACGCCGGCAGAGAGAGGAGGGGGCGTCACCCGGCGGGATGAGGTATGCCGCCGCGTCCCCTCCTCTCTCCCAAAACTGTCGGGCGCTCGGCCCATGACCGAGTGCCAACTTTTCACAGGGGGGTGGCACCAAAATCACTGTCAGTCATTTTGGTGTCACCCCTCCAATGGTGTTACCCGGGTGCGTCATCGTCACCCCTCCAATGGTGTCACGCGGGACGTCCTCGCGCACAGCAATGTCACGGCGAGGTGTCACACAGTCTCCACTCCGGGTGACACCCAGCCTCGGAACGCCCCTGCCTTCCAGTATGTCTTTGTATTGTGGAAGGAAACCCACACAAGTACAGGAAGAGCATCCAAACTCCTTGCAGATAGTGTCCTGGTCGGTATTCGAAGCGGGGACCCCCAGTGCTGCAAGGCACAAGTGCTAACCACTAAGCCACTGTGTACTTTGGGCTCCATTTGTGATGACACCCCTCTTTTCCTCGAGTAGTAAAAACCTGACACCACTAGCCAAACCTAAAAAACATTGGTACGATATCAGCATAAGGGAAGGGATACAGGAACGGAATGTACAATACAATGTAACAAACCGGCAGTCCGCACAGTTACATTGTATTGTATTGGAAGGTCATGTGATTTTCTGATTTTTGCCATCATGGTTCTGGCTTGCTCAGGCGAATACATGGCGCTGGGCCTTGCAGATGCAATTGCAAATATTGCAATGGGCGCTCGTCAGGGAAGGGTCGGTGAACCAAACGTTTTCTGCATTACAAATATCCTCCGTATGGCTTTATAACTTTAACATAAACAGCTTTGATCCCCTTTAATTACTAGAAAGGCGGCTCAGTAGTCAGCAAACAATTCCTAAATAGAATGTTATTTTCCCCTGTGGCACTGTAACAAGCCTTACCCCCCCGCCCCATACCCCCCCTCTCTATTCTAAATTGGTGCGGCCTGAACATCTGCATCCAGTCAGGACATTCCTCATGTGGTTTCGCTCTGGGGAAGTGATATATTACCTACAGGATATCATACAATTAACATGAAAGGGGCTAATTCTACAGGGCCGCCCTATTATTGTAAGCTCAGCCATGACGCCGGAGGGCGGTTGTCCCCGTCCATTGTGTTTTGGCTAAGTGGCAGCAAACTGTGTGCGTTTCTCAGGATGGCGAGGAGGCAAAATCCTTCTCTGATTGGATGTAGTGTGCAAGCGTCTTGTGATGTCATTAGACTGTAAGCCTCATTGACCAAATAGATCATTGCTCTCCTGTAAGGGGGGGGGAGGAGGGGGGGTCTGTGCTTTGGAATGATCTAATCAAGTCCTGGACCTCCTGATCAATATAATCCAAAGGTGCCACATCCTGACCCGCGCATGCCTTTCATTTACCTAACTGCCAGTATTTGCACTCTTCCTGCATGTGGGTGGGCAGACTGCTCAAGCAGATCGGTTTCTCTTCCATGTTCTGTTTATTGAGAGATTACTAGTAGAACAACCTCGCTGATCGTGCCAAAGCGCTGGCAGGGAAACAATATTTTTCCATCTGCGGTTTATATTTTTGTAATAGCTTATGCCAAGGAAGGGCTATAAATTAATTCAAGAATGATGATAGATAGTAAATAATGAATGCATGAAATGAAAATATAAAACAGCGTGCAAATGCTGGTAAAGAGGAAGTTTAACTTGCTTATATGTTGCCTTCCCAGGTTCCTCCCCTCCCCCCATCACCAGCAAGCTAATTAATTATTGTTAAAGGAGAACTATGGGGTCAGTGTTTTCCCCCGTAGTTCTCCTTAGGGTAACGGGAGGACACAAACTAGCGTCCTCCTGTCACCCTAAGCTCAGTATACCGCGAGCTACAGCTCGCGGTATACTGAGACGCCGCAACCGGAGCGGATCCCGACCTGGACGTGAGTGACAGCTGGCTCTGCCTATCTAGAGGCAGAGCCAGCTGTACCCACCCCCTCCCCCGTCCGTTCCTCCAGTCAGCGCTGGCAGATCGGAGCGGGGAGAGGGGAATCCAGCCCCTCCCCTGTCACGGCAGAGAGCCGTGACAGGATCGAGAGGTGAGCGAACCCGGTATGTGTTCGCTCACCTCCCGATCTACTGAGCTGACCTGTGACAGTCTCATTGTCACAGGTCGGCTAGAACTATGAGGTGAGTGGAAATCACTCATCTCATAGTTCTCCTTTAATAAAACTTCCTGTTTTTATTACATACTTTATTTTATACCCAGTGATGTCATCACTGGGTTTCTGTGCTATTCTCTGCAGTGCAGGCAGATCATGGCTGGTGGGAGGGGTCAGCAGTGTGCTGCGCATACCCACATGTGGTGCTGAGTCTCTATGATTGAAGCCAGGAACAGTCAGGCTGGGGAGGAAAGCGCTAGCTGATGCTGGACATCCTCCATCCAGGAAATGAGGCGAGCTCTATCTGACTTGCTGCAGCTTCTAATGCACATTGCGAGAAGCTCCCAGTGTGCAGTGACATCAGAGGAAGCCATTTCAGTCCAGGAGAGGAGCCGGTACAACTGTGCAAGGCTGAAGGGAAGGATTCAGCTTTAAAGTGGACCTGTCATCAGATATTCTTTCATGATTGAAAGATCTATTGATCTTTCTATTGACTGTTTTAAGCCGGAGTTACACTTTAGAATGGTTGCATGTTTCCCAAACTCTCCCCGAGGTCCGTCGCATCAAAGTGACTTGCGTTTTATTCTCGCCTCCCGTTTAACCTCGTCGGCCTGCCATGCACAATGACGTCAGCGCACATTCCCTGGCGCTAATGCCACGGATTAATCCGGCCGCAGCTTCCAAATGTATCTGATTTCACTGGCTGCAGGGAGCGGGGCCGGTCATGTGACTGATAAGAGGGGCCACTGTCCGCAGCTCCCAGGCCCGTGCCCCATCCAAGGGCACAGATTCTGATTTTTCGGATTCTGTGCGGTGAAGTCACCCGGAGCTCCTGACAGACGTCTCTGAGTTATATTTAGAAAGAGGAAGACATTGGGAAAAATAAAGAATACACGAGGACCTTAAAGAGCACCTGTGCCCAGACTGCGGACAATAAAGGATTTACATATTCCTAACAAATAGTATGAGAGGAAAATTAACATAAGGCCTCTTTGACCTCTCTAGCTGCTTATTAGCCTATCGCTGCCGCCAACGATATGTGGGTCATATCCTGGGCTCCCCCATGTATGTCAGATCCTGGGCTCCCCCGTATGTCAGATCCAGGGCTCCCCCATGTATGTCAGATCCTGAGCTCCCCCTTATGTCAGATCCTGGCCCCCCCCATGTATGTCAGATCCAGGGCTCCCCCACATATGTCAGATCTCGAGCTCCCCCATGTATGTCAGATCCAGGGCTCCCCCATGTATGTCAGATCCCGGGCTCCCCCATATATGTCAGATCTCGAGCTCCCCCATGTATGTCAGATCCAGGGCTTCCCCACCAACATAGGTCAAATCCCAAACTCCCCCACCAATGTACAGTATGTCAGGTCCAGGGCTCCCCCAGGTTAGATCACGTGTTCCACCACTGACGTAGGTCATAACCCGGGCTCCCCCACCAACATACTATATGTGATATCCTGCCCCCC
>NW_017307293.1:533709-538667 GCF_000935625.1 Nanorana parkeri
GCTCCCCCATGTATGTCAGATCCAGGGCTCCCCCATGTATGTCAGATCCAGGGCTCCCCCATGTATGTCAGATCCAGGGCTCCCCCACATATGTCAGATCTCGAGCTCCCCCATGTATGTCAGATCCAGGGCTCCCCCATGTATGTCAGATCCCGGGCTCCCCCATATATGTCAGATCTCGAGCTCCCCCATGTATGTCAGATCCAGGGCTCCCCCATCTATGTCAGATCCAGGGCTCCCCCATGTATGTCAGATCCAGGGCTCCCCCATGTATGTCAGATCCAGGACTCCCCCATGTATGTCAGATCCAGGGCTTCCCCATGTATGTCAGATCCAGGGCTCCCCCATATATGTCAGATCCTGGGCTCTCCCATGTATGTCAGATCCAGGGCTCCCCCACATATGTCAGATCTCGAGCTCCCCCATGTATGTCAGATCCAGGGCTTCCCCACCAACATAGGTCAAATCCCAAACTCCCCCACCAATGTACAGTATGTCAGGTCCAGGGCTCCCCCAGGTTAGATCACGTGTTCCACCACTGACGTAGGTCATAACCCGGGCTCCCCCACCAAGGTCCCGGGCTCTCTCACTGACATAGGTCAGATTCTGGCATCCCTCACCGACATAGGTCAGATTCCGAGCTCCCTCATCGACATAGGTCAGATCCCGAGCTCCCTCACCGACATAGGTCTGATCCTAGGATCCCTCACCAACATATGTCAGGTTCCGGGTTCCCCCGCCGAAGTATGTCATATGCCAGGCTCCCCCACAGACGTAGGTCATAACCCAGGTTCCCCCACAGACGTAGGTCATAACCCAGGTTCCCCCACTGACATACGGGTGTATGTCATATGCCAGGCCCCCGTGTCAGTTGGTAGAACAGAGGGATTTCGGCATCATCTGTTCACTGATTGTCTCTGTAGTGAATGAACCTGGAAGTGATGAGTGCTTTGTTACCACTGGCTCCAGCTCTGCCCTTCCCTGGCCACTGAGCCTGACAGTGAAGCTAATAAAGTATATTTTCAAGCCTTCTCCCCCCCCCCCACCCCACGTACATGCACATATCAACATAAACACATGCATCGGGTAAGCCTACATATGAAAGCCAGCTGTTCAGAATCAGTAAACACTGTAGAATGCATGATTTGGAAACAGGGTTACTTTAAATTGTAACCCATATAAAACCATACTGTGTCGCCAAATTCCCGTATTGCCAATAATTTTTAACACTGCAGTGCAACTCTCAAAACTATTAAGGACCAAAATATGAAAGAAAGAAAAAGTATGTTGGATAGATCGCACCTGGAATACTACAAAAACAACATTTTATTAATGGCATCCCTGCAAAATCTGTAACACTCAATCCGTAATTCATAGAGATCAACCACACATAGTAAGAAGCCCTAGAGACAAAATCTGATCCATGAATATGCATGTGACCAAAATCCCCAATTCACAGGGGGGTGCTGCTCATTGTGAGTTACAGGTTTGGGCAAATTCAAATTATAATATCCCCATCAGTTACCTCGTGTAACCTTTTACAGTTTACTAACTTGTCTGCTGCATAGAAGGATAGATTTCTCCCGGGCGATTACATGACAATGTATGTAACCCTTACACTAACCCTCCCTGTAACTCTTACACTAACCCTCCCTGTAAAACTAACCCTCTGTGTAACACTAACCCTCCCTGTAATCCTTACACTAACACTATCTGTAACCCTAACATTAATCCTCCCTGTAACCCTTACACTAACCCTCTATGTAACCCTCATAGCAACCCTCTCTATAACCCTCCCACTAGCCCTCCCTGTAACCTTAATACCAACACTACTCGTGCTGACATGAATCCTCTATGTAACCCTCACACTAACCCTCTCTGCAATAACAACCCTCTTTGTAACCCTACCACTAACCATCCTTGTAACACACACCTTTACACTATCTCTCTTTGTAATTCTCATACTAAGCCCCTCTGTAAGCCTAACACCGGACCCTCCCTGTAACCCTAAACCTACCCCTCACAGTAACTCTCCCTTATGTATGCCAGTCCTATGGCAGCGATGAAACTAGAAATGAAGAAGAGATTCTTTTAGGCATTGAAGAAAGATCTCTTGTGATTGGGCGATTTCTACAACAGATCAGACCATATCTTGCAGGAAGTTTGGCTCATGCATTTCTAGGTGTACAACTATAATAGATCTGCAAGAGCCAATTTTGACCCTACACATGTGCAACAAAATCTAACTGGCTAATCAAATGTTGGCCACATATACATTGTAATTCTGCTTCTGAGCAATTGTGTCAGTTGAATGAACAGTTTTGACAAGTATTTGTTTTGTTTTTGCTTCTCCCCTTTGGATACGGCTAGATTAAACTTGGCTTGGTTCCTGTTGTTGAACCATTTATAGGCTGAAATATTCGGCTGGATGGGCCAAAAACTCTTTATCTGCCATCAATGATCCGCATTTGTTTTTTATTTGGTATCTTCTAGTGAGAGAGATTCTTCCATAAGTCTTAATGTTTTTATTGCAGCTCAGACATCTCTGCCTCCCAGATGTGTTCCCGACCAGAAGATGTGTACGGGTTCCTAGAAATATGATGTCATGGTCACACTTCATCTTCTCCCTCTATGTCTGTAACGTGGAGGGGAACAACCGAGCACAACAGGAAGACGTAAACAACAACACAATGCTTTAAAGGAGAACTATGGGGTTAAGGCTTTTCCCCATAGATCTCCTTAGGGTAACGGGAGGACACAAACTAGCGTCCTCCCGTCACCCTCAGCTCAGTATACCGCCAGCTGTAGCTTGCGGTATACTGAGACGCCGCAGCTGAAGCGGATCCC
The DNA here is from genome assembly GCF_000935625.1 of Nanorana parkeri. NCBI lineage: Eukaryota > Metazoa > Chordata > Amphibia > Anura > Dicroglossidae > Nanorana > Nanorana parkeri. Next base: position 536,557 of record NW_017307293.1, read on the forward strand.
GACAATTATGTCTGGATCCGCCCAGCTGCGTGACTGACAGCTGGCTCTGCCTATCTAGAGGCAGAGCCAGCTGTACCCGCCCCCTCCCCCGTCCGTTCCGCCAGTCAGCGCTGGCGGATCGGAGCGGGGAGGGGGGAATCCAGCCCCTCCCCTGTCACGGAAGAGAGCCGTGACAGGATCGAGAGGTGAGCGAACGCCGGTATGTGTTCGCTCACCTCCCGATCTACTGAGCCGACCTGTGACAGTCTCATTGTCACAGGTCGGCTAGAACTATGAGGTGACTGAAAAGCACTCACCTCATACTTCTCCTTTAAAGGAAACTACCGTGTATTTTTAGGGAGTAGTCACTTTGTTAAAGTTTACCTGAAAGGCATTTTTCGCTGTGCTCTTCACATTTTTTAAATGTTTGAGTTTCTCTGCATTTCAATATATGTGATAACATCTAACTCCACCGTTGGAGTCCCACTGTCCACCCGCACCCTCAGGGTCTATCAGAGTTAGAGATGTGCGATTCCTTTCGTTCTGAATCAAAATTCGTACACATTTTCTGAAATTCGGACACATCCGAATTTCTGAATCCCAATGCATCCGAATGTGTCCGAATCCAAATTTCCGTTTCTGAATTCCGGAACCTGTCCGAATTTCGTTCAAAAACAAAACTGAATCGGACATGTGACTTTTCTGACCAATAAGATGTGTTTTTCGGTTCAATGCATTCGAATGGGTCTGAACATGAATTTTCGTTACCGCAACATGGGAGCCATATACAGTATATACATATAATACTAAAGCTGAGGCTCCTGGACCCGAATGGCGTTCGGTAACCGAATTCTCGAATTACTTTCGGGAGCTCCTAAATACCATTCGGTTTTGGGAGCTTCAGCTTTAGTATTATATTTATATGGCTCCCAGACCCGAATGGCATTCAGGATCCGAATTCTCAAACTGCATTTGGGAGCACCCAAATGCTATTCGGGTCTGGGAGCCACATACATATATTACTAAAGCTGAAGCTCCCAAACCCGAATGGCATTCGGAACTTCAGATCCTGAATGCCATTCGGGTCTGGGAGATTCAGCTTTAGTTTTAATATCTATAGATGGTTTTCTGTGGTATTCACAAGGAATATTCGTGAACTCATGCGAAACTAACGAAAATTTGCATTTCGTCCGAATCCGAAACCCGAAACGATTTGAATCTCTGATCCGAATCCCGAAATATCCGAACCGAAACGAATTTTTCCGCAGCTTACATGTCTAATCATACGGTGGTAGTCATCTTTTGAAAAATTTGCTGGATACATTGTGTTAATCTAGGAGTATTCCAGCCAGTCACATGTGAGGTCCTCCTGCTCTGGCATCAGCCAGTCCTTGTTTCATTGAGGCGTGTGAGTGTCTGCACTTTGAGCCCAGGTTGCAAGATAAGTCAAGCCCAGGGGGGCGTGTCCATGACAGCCTGGGCTCAAAGGAAGGAATGACAATGGGTGTCATTCAACCTGAAGGAGTAGCAGTGGCCAGTGGCAGGGGAGGACAAAGAGATTAATGAAGACAAAGGGTAGTGCTTTTTTTTTAACAGGTGTGGGGAAAGTACTGAGGGAAGGTGGCTTGATGAAGGTGGAGTTGGTGGAGGTGGAGTTGGCCTTCAAGAGCACAAATCAGCCCCCCTCTGACACCTTTGCCACACATTGGGGAACCTGACAGGGATGCCCTCTCTCCCCTATTCCCAGGCCCGGATTTCCCACAAGGCCACCGAGGCCGGGCCTCGGGGCGGCAGAGCGCAGATGGCAGTAGCCATTACATCAAAACCAAATGCAGTTGAATGGAGAGATTCAGCTCAATTCCAGATCAAAAGCAAAGTCCTTAAAGGAGAACTATGAGGGGGGTGCTTTTCACTCACCTCATAGTTCTAAGCCGACCTGTGACAATGAGACTGTCACAGGTTGGCTCAGTAGATCGGGAGGTGAGCGAACACATACCGGGTTCCCATGGATAAGGCTTATAAGAAAGGAAGTATTTATTGAAATCTCATCAGCGAGAGAAGAGGCGCTAACAATGTGTCATCTTGAAACGCATGGGTGTGTGCAGTGGGGAATTCTGGTTTGGGGCTGCCTA
>NW_017307293.1:538832-552243 GCF_000935625.1 Nanorana parkeri
CCCCTCCCACCACCACCCTTCCTGTTTAATACTTTTTGCGTAACCTGTCAGTTACTGGATAAAGTGCACACGCTGTATCCAGCTTTTGACATGTTCCGCTATTAACGTAGCAGGAAGGCTGTGGTCTCTGGGGGGCTGTGCAAGATCTGTGGTGGGCTCTGCAGAGTCTCAGGGGGCTTTGCAGGATGATGGATCTGTGGTGAGCTCTGCAAGGTCTATGGAGAGCAGAGCCCCCTGCAGATCCTGCAAAGCCCCCTTTGCAGGCTGCAGAGCCCCCTGCGGATCCTGCAAAGCCCACCACAGATCATGCAAAGCCCTCCTGAGACCCGCAAAGCCCCCCAAAGATCCTGCAGAGACCCCCTGAGACCCTGCAGTCTGCCTGATCTCAGGGGGGCTGTGCAGGATCTGTGGTGGGCTTTGCAGGCTGCAGAGCCCCCTCTGGATCCTGAAAAGCCCCCCACGGATCCTGTGGAGACCCCCTGAGACCCTGCAGTCAGTAAAGGATAAGCAAAAGTTCAGTCATGTTGTTCATTGTGCATGGTTTTCTTCTGTGTCCTGAACACTAAACAGGGGTGCAGAGGAGGAGGAGGAGGTGGGTTGGCTCCGTGGTATATGTAACATCAAGAATTAAAAGCAAAAGGTGGGTCTTGGAGTTTTGTTTCTTAAAGTTGAAACGATTTAGATTCCTATAGGGAGGTTCAACATCTGGATGTGAAAGTGGTTATACGGGTTCTATGCACCATGAAGCAACATGTTTAAAGGGTGGCATAGAAAAAAGGGAAGTGTCAGATGGGGTCCTTTATTTATTGATATTAAGAGCAGAAGAGTTCAATAGTCAAAGGTCAAGTGTTTTCTTTAGGTAGGTAGGGGGACATCATAGAGCCATAGTATTACGATGACTTAACATGATAAGGACCTTTTAGTCTTTCAGACAACTTTTGTTTCAATGGGACCTAAGTGTTGAACCAACAATTGGGCGAAAAGTGCTATAGCACCTGGGGTTGCATAGTAATGGTGGTAACCCATGTTCACCATGGAGGTTGAACAGGATTGTAGCAGTGGCAAACACAGTAAGCAAACCAAGAACTTTTAGATGAAAGAGCAAAAAAGAAAAAAGTTGCCAATTATTTGGCAACACCTTGGTTGAATGGTAAAATTATTGCTTGCATCAAGAGGGATGGGGTTCACCCATTGCCAGCAGATTGGAACACTTGAGAGCTGAGATGTCGCAGAAGCTGGAAACATTGAAACAAACTCTTTCTTGGTGTGGTTTTGTGACCTTCAGAGGGTGGACTGATAGCGGCAGATGAGTTGGAACCCAAATCCATCTGTACCCCTATCTATAATTGATCCCTTCGGCCTGTAGTATTTGTGGATAAGGGTTGAGGTTCCTTCTCTTTAGAGTAGTTATTGGTGCCAGGTTGGTAAAGATTTTGTGACATGCCCTTGAAGCTCTGGGGACTCTTGTGACTAATAGGTGTTGCTATGATGATTTAAGATTAACTCAAATGGTACACCATCTATAAATCTATATCCCTTCAGCCTGTAGTATTTGCAGGTAAAGGCTGAGGTTCCTTCTCTTTATTTGTTGGTGCCAAGCCTGAAAAGATTTTGTAGGCAAGTCCCTGGAGTTCTGAGAACTGCAAACAGCTTGTACATTGTGTTCCTTGGAACCAAGATAATGAAGTTTGGACCTAATGTCCCTAGGAGAGTCTGTGGATGTTTTGTGGTTCAACGCTCTTTAAACCCTGTCCATTTCCAGGAGCTCCAGTGGGATCTCTGGCACTAGTTCCTAGTTGAACTCAATGGACTTATAGGCTGAACTCGATGGAATTACACTATAGGCTGAACTCCATAGACTTATGGGTTGAACTTGCTGGACTTATATACTGAAATCGATGGACTTATTGGTTGAACTTGATGGGCTTAGAGGTTGAACTTGAGGGACTTATATGTTGAACTTGATGAACTTAGAGGTTGAACTTAAGGGACTTAGAGGTTGAACTTGATGGACTTATAAGTTGAACTTGAGGGACTTAGAGGTTGAACTTGAGGGACGTATAGGTTGAACTCGATGGACTTATAGGTTGAACTCAATGGACTTATATGTTGAACTCGATGGACTTAGAAGTTGAACTCGATGGACTTAGAGGTTGAACTTGAGGGACGTATAGGTTTAACTCGATGGACTTATAGGCTGAACTCTATGGACTTAGAGGTTGAACTCGATGGACTTAGAGGTCGAACTCGATGGACTTATAGGTTGAACTTGATGGACTTAGAGGTTGAACTCGATGGACTTAGAGGTTGAACTCGATGGACTTAGAGGTCGAACTCGACGGACTTATGGGTTGAACTCGATGGACTTAGAGGTTGAACTCGATGGACTTAGAGGTTAAACTTGAGGGAGGCAGCCCCTGTCCTTCTCTATGGGAGTACGCGGCCATACGCCGCCCTATGCTCACCCGCCCTGCACGTCTGTGGATGGATCCTGTCTGCGTCCGAGCCGGGACACCCGCACCCATACATGGAGCTGTACGTGCCGACCGATTATCGTATGAATGAGGCCTAATTAAAGCCTGGAGATAGCAGAGCAGCATTATTATGTGGTCATCTGCATCCGGCTGCCCACGTGTGCCCCTAGAATGGACGTTTCTGGGAAGCACATGACACCATTGGTTTACCTAGGGCCGTGTTTACACTTTAAGAATATTAGGCCTCGCTTAGAAATGTAATTCTGTTTTAGTATATAAGCTAAGGTCAATAAACAGAGGAAAATACCCCGACTGTTGCTACGGTAACAAGACGCTGTTTCTTCTCCAAGTCATATGTCTCTGGGTGGTTTATGGGCCGTAGAGCACTGCTCTGTTTCACTGGATGGCATAATGTAAACTGCGCTTCCCTCATAGCACATGACGGGAAAACACAGGTAATACCTTCTTATAGCCGGGCGCTGAGCTGCTGTGTCATACAATGGATGCTGTTATGTGCTGACCTGGCTACTATTTGTTATTAAATATATGACCAATAGGCTATAAAATAACAAGTTCGAACAAGCCCGGCGTCAGATGGATTGTCTCATGTTAAGTGCAGCGTGCTCAGTAATGTGTCACTGTAACCCTTCCAGGTACTTATTACTGCTCACAGGGATCACATGACTCCCCCTGACAATTACTTCATCTGCTTTTCTCTCCAGAAGGACAGAGCCGTCTTTGCTCAGGCATCATCCAGGGTCACCATCTACTCCATGGACTGAGATGCCGGCTTACAGGTGACACAATCGTGAAAATCCCGATGCTTGTATGTTCATAAATGTCTGACACAGATCAGCCCAAGCTGCAGTTTATCATCTCATGACTTGCTAGTTACAATGTTGCAGTCTGGTCACTGCGGGAGGGTAGACGATGAAATGCTTCCTCCTGTCTGCAGCAGACTGATCACTGGAGCAGGGGAGACTGAGGAAATAGTTTTTACTGCCTGCAGCAGACTGATCACATCATCTCAGCCTAGGCAAAGTCACTGACTGGAACTCAAGGCTGGCTTTGTAATGCATGACATTACAATACATTGAACAATGATTCTGTCGCTGTATAGTGTGACAGGGCAGGAATTTAGTCACGCAGACTTGTAAAGTTGATGAAAAGTCCACTTTACGTTTAGTTTACGGTCCTGAGAAAGACCAATAAAGATAAGATTTTGAATATTTCATCTTTTGTTCCACAACGCACACAAATAGTAAATACGTCGTTAAAGTTACATTCTGGCAGGAAAGGCTTTTACAAGCGGTAAGCGGTCCCACGAGTGAAGAGTAAAAGTATTCTAAAGTTCTAAAGTGTAACTCCACTTTTGCTGAGATATATATCTCAAGGGAGCGGGGTAAGCAAACCTACAAATCCCATCATGCGTCTGCCTCTGGGCGGTATGCCTGTGGCTGTCAGAGTCTTGCAATGCGTTATGGGATTTGTAGTTGCCCCACAGCTGGAGGGCTGGAGACAAGACCAGTCACCCTGCACAAGCAGAGAGAGCAGCAGTGAGTGGTCTTTATTACATGATGTGGGTGGAGACAAGACCAGTCACCCTGCAAAGGAGAGAGAGCAGCAGTGAGCGGTCTTTATTACAGGAAGGGTGGAGACAAGACAAGTCACCCCGCACAAGCAGAGAGAGCAGCATCGACCGGTCTTTATTACAGGAGGGGGCGGAGACAAGACAAGTCACCCTGCAAAAGGAGAGAGAGCAGCAGTGAGTGGTCTTTATTACAGGAGGGGGCGGAGACCAGCAAGTCACCCTGCGCAAGGACAGAGAGCAGCAGTGACGGGTTTTTATTACAGGAAGGCTGGAGACATGACCAGTCACCCTGCACAAGGATAGACACCAGAGCTGTGGAGGGGCTCAGCAGGCCCCACCCACTACTAAAAATGACAGGAAGGGCGGAGCAAGACCAGTCACCCTGCACAAGGATAGACACCAGAGCTGTGGGAGGGGCCCAGCAGGCTCCACCCACTAACTCATGCTGTTTATTACTGATTAGAAATAAAACTTATTTTTTATACACTGAACTATTATTAGGAAACATGTAAAGCTCATACCTCCCCTGGAGGGGTTAAGCGCGGCTTGCCTGGATGTAACCTCGGATTGAACGGCACAATTTTTGGTCAGCAGAAAGTGTGGCGCTTTAGTCAAACAATGACCAATTTTCCTGGCTGGTTTCCTGACGGATCAACTAATCATTACCAGGAGATTGTGGCGGGTGACAGCGGACCTCCGAATTGGAGATACTACGAATAACATGAAGGATACTTTGTTATACTTTATACTATGCTGTTGAGTGATCAGCGGTGGAAAGTCAGCCATTGCAGCACACAGGAAGGGGTTAAAAAAAGTAGACGCACTACTACCCTTCCCCTTCTTTAACACTTAACCCCACCCCTGCCGGTGCTTCTTAACCCTTCCCCTCCCAAAGCTCTTTAACACTTGACTCTACCCCTGTCCGAACCCCTAACACTTAACCCTCCCTTAAACTGTAACTCTTAACCCTACACCTGGCTGAACCTCTAATATTTAACCCTTCCCTGTCCCAAACCTTTAAAAACTAACCCTACCCCTGCCTGAAACTCTAATATTTAACCCTTCCCCTTCTTTAAGACTTAACTCCACCCCTGCCTGAGCTTCTAACACTTAACCCTTGTTTTGGTTGAACCTCCAAAACTTAACCCTACCCCTGCCTGACATCCTACCACTTAACCCTCCTTTAAATCGTAATTGTTACCCCTACCCCTGGCTGAAATCCTAATACTTACCCCTCCCTACGACTGTAACACCGAACCCTACTCCTGCTCCCCTAACACTTAACCCCTCCCTAAAACTTTAACACCTAACCCCACCCCTGCCTGAATCCCTAAAATGTAACCCTTTCCCTTACTAAGCACTTAACCCTACATTACCTGAACCGCTAACACTTAACCCCCCCCCCCACCCTTATTTTTACCTTACCACTTAACCCCCCCCCCCCCCTCTATTTTCCAATCCACTAAACCAGGAACAGTTGCAGCTCCAACGCTACATGCGTTGCAGCACACCATGCTGCATGGTGATGCATCACTGTGCAGTGTGGTGCTCTTTGTTGCCAAAAACGGTGCACGCTCATTCTTTTGAACAGTGTGAATGAGCTGCCTCAATGCAACGCATGTTAATGTGTGAAGAAGTGCATGTAGACGCACATGCTCCAATGCAACACTCCAGGACGCCAGGGTCTGAATGGGCTTCTCGGAATATTTCGCTGAGACTGAAGTCTGATACAATGTATCTTTTTTTTTCTCCTCTAATAAACAGTTTGTTCATTTTGGGGCGACGGGCCGCTCTCACACTCCGCCCTGACACACAAACACACAAACACACAAACACAGCTCTCTTCTGCCGCGATGACTTACGCTCTCTACCATGTACGAGCTCTCCCGGGATTGGACTGCTGTGTTTATTCTGATATTTATATATGTAAAAATATGCACCAATAAATCACAATTAAAAACCCGCCGAGAGCACATTGGTTCCCCACCCGGGCCAAGCTGACCATCGGACTCTAAAATTACAGACTGCGCGTCTAAGAATACCCGGCCGGCCTTTCTAAGAACATTCACAAGTGCCCCGTTGTATCTGAGGTCGGGGCAGGCAAGTGAAACAAAGGAGCAGTATTTACAAACATCTCCAGAGATACATTCTACCTATAAAGGGACAATATAGGGCAGTGATGGCGAGCGCTTTGGAGCCCGAGTGCCCAAACTGCAAAGCAGAATCAATGTATTTATCTCAAAGTGCCAACACCGAAAATAAGTTTGGTATTGTGTTTAAGTTTGGGCACTGGGGTTTAAAAAAAGGATCAGCATTGCCGCCTTAGGCAAAATAGGGAAACACACGCATTCAAACATTTAAAAAATTTTTACTTTTTTTATAATTTCTTTTTTTTTTTTTATTTATCTTGCACATTTTTTTTATAATTTTATGTTTTTCTCACTATCAGCTTTAGTAATATATGTATATGGCTCCCAGACCCGAATGGCATTCAGGAGCTCCCCATTGCAATTCGGAAATTCGGATCCCGGATGCCATTCAGGTCTGGGAGCCTCAGCTTTAGTATTAATATCTGTATAGGGTTTTCTGCGGTACGCGCAACAAATATTCGTAAACTCATCCGAAACTAACGGAAATTCGGATTTCATCCGAATCCAAAACCTGAAGTGAATTGGATTTCAGATCTGAATGGCGAATTGCATAAATCCCATTCGGGTCTGGGAGCCTCAGCTTTAGTAATATATGTAAATGGCTCCCAGACCCGAATGGCATTTAGGAGCTCCCCAATGTAATTCGGAATTCGGGATCTGAAATTCAATTTGGTTCGGGGTTTCAGGTCCGGACGAGAATTTTCGTTAGTTTCGGATGAGTTTACGAATATTTGTTGCGAGTAAAACAGAAAACCGTATACAGATATTAATACTAAAACTGAGGCTCCCAGACCCGAATGGCATTAGGGTTCCGATTTTCCGAACTGCATTCCGGAGCTCCCAAATGCCATTGGGGTCTGGGAGCCCCAGCTTTATTAATATATGTATATAGCTCCCAGACCCGGATGCTATTTCTAATCTGAATCTCCGAATGCCATTGGGGGCTGGGAGCCATATACATATTTTACTAAAGCTGAGGCTCCCAGACCCGAATGGCATTAGGGTTCCGATTTTCCGAACTGCATTCCGGAGCTCCCAAATGCCATTGGGGTCTGGGAGCCATATACATATTTTACTAAAGCCGATTCTCCTAGACCCCAATGGCATTCTGGAGCTCCTAAATGCTATTCGGAAATTCAGATGCCAAACGCCCTTCGGGTCTGTGGGCCTCAGCTTTAGTATTAATATCTGTATATGGTTTTCTGTTTTACTCGCAATGAATATTCGTAAACTCATCCGAAACTAACGGAAATTCTCGTCCAGACCTGAAACCCCAAAGCGAATTGAATTTCAGACCTGAATCCCGAAATAACAAATAATTTTTCCGCAGCCTACATATCTAGAGAGCAGTGGCGTCTGGGTCGCTATGGCTTTGAACGCGCCACTGTTTAGATCACTGACAGTGATCTGTGCAGCAGCGCGTTCTTCTCCACAGCCGCTGCTGAGTCAATGAGAGCCAGCAGCGGCGGTGGAGGAGGCTGGACCCAGCAGGGGAGAAGGAGGATGGGGCCCGGGGGGGTCAGCAACAGAGGAGGCAGGGCCGGTGACAGAGCAGGAGGCGGGGCCGGCGACGGAGGAGGGAAGACGGAGGAAGAAGTGGCGGACAGGTAAGGAGTGTGACCAGCCCACCTGAGGGTGACCCTGCAGAGCCCACCGGTGGGCTCTGCAGGGTCACCCTCAGATGGGCTGTGTGGCATCTCAAGTGGGCTCTGCAAGGGGTCTAACTAGAAAGCACAGGGCCCCATACAAAATTTTGCTATGGGGCCCTGTGATTTCTAGTTACGCCCCTGCTAGAGAGCGGCTCCTCTTGGACGCGGCGCGCTCTGCGTTGAGCCGATGGAATCCGGCAGACAATTCATTTGGCGACACGGGAAGAGAAGAGGAGAATAATCGTGAAGGTGACATCACCGAATGTGCCGGGAATGAAAAACAAAACAAAATGTCCAATTACCGGCATTGCTGGACGGGGAGGAATTTGTTCCATTCTGGAAACGATTCTCCGGAGCGGTTTGGACGTGAAGACGCGCGGGGAAAGGTGATGCTGAAACCTCCTCCAGGCGAGAGGCCGGGGACGGGGGCCAGGTACCAAGCGTCAGGGTGGAGAACATCGCCTGGATGGCATCCTAAACCGCTCTGGGCACCGGGGCAACCCAGCCAACAAAATCCAATATCCTGCCGGGCCTATCAATACGTTAGGTGACAGCCAGCACTATACGGAGGCGTGACGGCCGCGGTCGACTAAGGCGCGCTCTCGTTCCTGGCTGGAAGGTTTTTAAAGGTACAGGGCAGCCAGGCAGCTGCTGATGCTCCCAGTGTACAGCTGAAGTCACTTAAAATCGCTCCGGGAAGATATAGAAGACACAATGGGGGGAATTTATCAAAACTGGAGCAGACAAAATATGGAGCAGTTGTGCACGGCAACCAATCAGCTTCTCTGTCTCATTTTCTAACCCTAACTGAACAAACTAAAGAGAGAAGCTGATTGGTTGCCACGGGCAACTGCTCCAGATTCTTCTGCTCCAGTTTTCATAAATTCCCCCCAAAATGTATATTTTAAATGCAGGCGCTGCGAGTACCCGAGCTTGACTTGGCATCAGCCTCCTGCAATCCCTGTACAGCCGAGCTCAGGCTGGAGACCCGGGGAGGTGAGAAGAGGCTGATAGGAGGAGAGAGCCGAGTGACAGATGAGCTTAATCGATGCGTTGCTTCTCCTTTCAATGCCTAGGAGAAGCAGGACAATGGCACACAGTGCACACAGTGCAATACAAATGCTGATAGCGGGCCGGGGAAGGGACAAGACCTGTGGGTGTTATTTAAGCAAAGAGAAAAAAAAAATCAGGTCTCCCCCTGCAAGACTGGGTATTGCTGTGAAGCCCCTCCCACCAGCTGTGACCTGCCTGTGTTGCATAGAGAAGCACAGAGACCCAGTGATGACATCACAGGCTCTATACTAAGGAATGTAATGAAAACAGAAAGATTGTATTAAAAAAGGGGAGGGACCAGGGATGCAAAAATATAAGCAGATTGCATTTCAGCCATTCTTGCTTCTCCCAGATGAGGATTCCCCCGGTTCCCAGGGGCCCCGCGTACGCCAACGGATCGATCTCATACCGTAACCTCTGAAGCTCCTTTTGGCCAAACGTGTTCAGTGTTCGAGGATCGAGGATCTCCAACCCGCTACGAACTCATCTATAAAGCAGCGGGGCCCCATCCGTGTTTATATGCCCCCCCCCCGCTGTGCAGCGCCTTTCTGAAGCCCATAAAATGGCGCGGCTCCGCGTGTTCCGTGCGTTTCATTCTGCAAACATCTGCTGCACGTTTACCGCCTGAGTCACCGCAAAAAATTGTGCCCGCCGGGTGAATAGAGAGTAAATGTGAGGAATGGCCGGGCTGAGATTGGGGGCATCTAGACGGGTCCACTGCGCCCCTGAAAATATTTTGCAAATTGAACCGTTTATGTGTCGTCCAAAACTAGGGTTGCCACCCGTCCGGTTTTCACTCGCACAGTCCGGTTTTGGCGTCTTGTGTACGGGTGTCCAGCCAGCGGGCACCCGGACACAAGACACTCAGTGCCGACACCGGCATTTGACATTTTCTGACAGATGCGTCTGTGGAGGTCTTTGGGAAGTGCAATCTCGGGCAGCCGCATCTGCCTAAACCCTGATCTTTCTCTGAGCTGCCGGCAGCCTGTGTCTGTTTACAGGTGCCCGCAGCTCAGAGAAAGGGCCGGGTTTTAGGCAGATTCGGCTGCCTAAGACCGTGCTTGCCGAGGACCTCCACAGACGCATCTGTCATTGCCTTCCCCTCCTCCAACTCCCTGCCCACCTGTGGACCCCTGGTGAGACACCATAGCCCATACAGCCCACATGAGAGCCCGCACAGCCCAACAAGCCACGTGGAGACATCAGTGCGTCAACACAGAACAACACAGAGTATGTAGCTTCATATTATTTTATATTGCTGTATAATGTATTGCTGGGATTTGTAGTCCTCTCTAGCTGGTCTCCTTACTCTCTCCCCTGGCTGCCTCTCCTTTATAGTCTTTAAAAAAAAAATTGCCAAGTGTGGCGCTAGAGTGTTCGGGATTCACTTGAAGAAAAGGTGGCAACCCTATCCAAAACTACAATTCAAATAAAAGTTTGGGACGTACATGCAGCGGCGTCACCCGGCGCACATGTTATTACGCATACACATCACGTCATTACGCAGTCGCCACCTGCACTACACTGCCGGCGGCCATCGTAGTGATGGACGTGGGCACAGAGAGGAGGGGACGTTTTTCTGGCGGCGGGGGCGTCCCGAGGCGGGGTGTCACCCGGAGCGGGTACCAGGTGACACCCGATGATGATGTCATGCGCATGGGCGTGATGATGTCACGCGCTGGTACCTGCTGGCGGCCATCTTGGTGATGGACGCCGGCAGAGAGAGGAGGGGACGTTCCCCCGTTGGGATAAGGTATGCCACCGGGTCCCCTCCTCTCTCGTGCAACGTGTGCCCAACTTTTAAGAGGGGGTGACACCAAAGTGACTGTCAGTCATTTTAGTGTCAGCCCTCCAATGGTGGCACCCCCCTAGTGACGCCACTGTATGTTGGGATAAGATATGCCACCGGGTCCCCTCTCTCGTGCAGCAGTCGAGTGCCTGACTTTTCAGAGGGGGTGACTATAAAATGTCACCCCCTCTGATGGTGTCACCTGATGCAGGCTGCACTCCCTGCTTTCCCACTTGTGACAGTCCCCTCTATTTAAAGTTGAGCGGAACGCACTTGCACCATTCATGTATTATATTACCACATTCCTGAGCTATTGAAGGGTACAACGTAGTCGTATCACTCCCCTGAACTACCGTATCAATTGACCTCAGTACTCACAGCCTCCTTATTATTGGTCTGGACCGGCCTCCTGATTGTGGCAATGATGGAACATGCCTGAGCAATGTGTGTCAATGCAGCTTCTTGTAGACTCCATGTGACAAGGTGACAACGTAGGGGCATTATTGGGATCATGGACGGAGTGTTGTCACGGGCAATGTGTGTCAGTGCAGCTGCTTGTAGTCTCTACCATGTTAAAAGGTGACAACGTTGGGACATTATTGGGTTCATTGACAGAGCGTCGTCTCCCTCTAACAGTAAGTGCCTGAGCAAAGATATCTATGACAGGATCACCAGGGATTCTTTTATCGAAAGCTGCAGATTTAAAATGACTTTTGAAGTTACATTAACATTTTAAAGCCGTCATCAGATTTTGTGATCTACTTTTATATTATGCCCCCTTGTCTTCTCTGGCTCCTCTGTATGGGGCCCGCCAGAACAGAAGCAGCCTTGGTATAGGGGGTTGGGGGGAGCACAGACCTGTAGACAAGTGCCTGTGAACTGAGCAGCGCTGTGTCTCATCAGTGCAGGACAGATACATTATTGAGCGCTGGGAGGCTGCACAGACCTCGTGTCACCGGCCCGGGCCTGGCCTACGTTCCTGGTAATGGAGCCGCAGAGAGTCAAAGGCTCTTAATGGTGTCCATTGTGAGCCGAACATTGCTCTAGGCCTCTGGGGCGCTCCGCTGAAGAGCCTGTTGCCGAGGAATTCCATGGAGAGGAACCCTGGTAACTATTGATAGGGGAGGCCATACAGAACGCGCATTATCCAGTCAAAGGCAGGCCCCTTTCACCGAGCGACTGCAGCACACCGCGGCCAATCTTCCCTCGCGTTTACAGGGGCCTCCGAGAAGCAGCATAACCCTTCACTGCACAGAAAAGAGCCATTTACTAATATAATGCCGAGCGGATCTGTCCTACCAGGGGAACTTTATCACCGGAGGAACTTTGTGGGAGGAGTTTGGGGACGGCCCCTTCCTGTTCCAACATGACTGCGCACCAGTGTACAAAGCAAGGTCCATAAAGACATGGATGGGGGAGTCTGGGGTGGAGGAACGTGACTGGCCGCACAGAGTCCTGACCTCAACCCCATAGAACATCTTTGGGATGAATTAGAGCGGAGACTGCGAGCCCGGCCTTCTCGTCCAACATCAGTACCTGACCTCACAAATGGTCCAACATTCCCATAGACACTCTCCTAAACCTTGTGGACGCCTTCCCAGAAGAGTTGAAGCCGTTATAGCGGCAAAGGGCGGAGCCAACCCAATACTGAACCCTACGGACTAAGACTAGGATGCCATTAAAGTTAATGTGTGTGTAAAGGCGTCCCAATACTTTTGGTAATATAGTGGTACGTTTAAGCAGGATCTGGCAGGCAGTAAGCTACGGCATGAAAAGTGGTCCGTAGCGCACCATAATTACAGGGAGTGAAAATGGCAGGGTTGGAGTTACAGAGAGAGGTAGTGTTAGGTTTGGGGTTACAGGGAGGGTTGGTGTTAGGGTTATGGTTACAGGGAGATTTAGTGCTAGGTTTACAGATTGGGTTAATAGTAGGGTTGGGGTTACAGAGGGAATTAGTGTAAGATTTGGGGTTACAATGGATGGCTTTGTTAGGGTTGGCATTACAGAAAGAGTTGTAGTTACAGAGAGGGTTAGTGTTAGGTTGGGGATCAAAGTGGGAATTAGTCTTATTGTTGGAGTTACAAAGAGAATTAGTGTTAGGTTTGGGGTTATAGGGAGGGTTAGTTTTGGACTTATAGGGAGGGTTAGTGTGGGAGTAATACGGAGAGTTAGTACTGGGTTACAGGGAGGGTTAATGTTGGGTTACAGGTAGGGTTACAGGGAGGATCAGTGTTAGGGTTACAGGGAGGATCAGTGTTAGGGTTACAGGGAGTGTTAGTGTAATGTGTTACAGGGAGGGTTAGTGTTGGGTTACAGGGAGCATTAGTGTTGAGTTACAGGGAGGGTTAGTGTTGGGTTACAGGGAGGGTTAGTGTTGGGTTACAGGGAGGGTTAGTGTTGGGTTACAGGGAGCATTAGTGTTGAGTTACAGGGAGGGAGGGTTAGTGTTGGGTTACAGGGAGCATTAGTGTTGAGTTACAGGGAGGGTCAGTGTTAGGGTTACAGGGAAGGTTACCATTGGGTTACAGGGAGGGTTAGTCTTGGGTTACAGGGAGAGTTAGTGTTGGATTACAGGGAGGGTTAGTGTATGGGTTACAGGGAGGGTCAGTGTTAGGGTTACAGGGAGGGTTAGTGTTAGGGTTACAGGGAGGGTCAGTGTTAGGGGTACAGGGAGGGGCAGTGGTAGGGGTACAGGGAGGGGTAGC
>NW_017307293.1:552323-558314 GCF_000935625.1 Nanorana parkeri
GTTAGGATTACAGAGGAGGGTTAGGGTTTGGGGTACAGGGAGGGGCAGTGTTAGGGTTACAGGGAGGGTTAGTGTTGGGTTACAGGGAGCATTAGTGTTGAGTTACAGGGACGGTTAGTGTTGGGTTACAGGGAGGGTTAGTGTTGGGTTACAGGGATGGTTAGTGTTGGGTTACAGGGACGGTTAGTGTTGGGTTACAGGGAGGGTTAGTGTTCGGTTACAGGGAGCATTAGTGTTGAGTTACAGGGAGCATTAGTGTTGAGTTACAGGGAGGGTTAGTGTTGGGTTACAGGGACGGTTAGTGTTGGGGTACAGGGAGGGTTAGTGTTCGGTTACAGGGAGCATTAGTGTTGAGTTACAGGGACGGTTAGTGTTGGGTTACAGGGAGGGGTAGTGTTGGGTTACAGGGAGGGGTAGTGTTGGGTTACAGGGAGGGGTAGTGTTGGGTTACAGGGAGGGGTAGTGTTGGGTTACAGGGAGGGGTAGTGTTGGGTTACAGGGAGGGGTAGTGTTGGGTTACAGGGAGGGGTAGTGTTGGGTTACAGGGAGGGGTAGTGTTGGGTTACAGGGAGGGGTAGTGTTGGGTTACAGGGAGGGGTAGTGTTGGGTTACAGGGAGGGGTAGTGTTGGGTTACAGGGAGGGGTAGTGTTGGGTTACAGGGAGGGGTAGTGTTGGGTTACAGGGAGGGGTAGTGTTGGGTTACAGGGAGGGGTAGTGTTGGGTTACAGGGAGGGGTAGTGTTGGGTTACAGGGAGGGGTAGTGTTGGGTTACAGGGAGGGGTAGTGTTGGGTTACAGGGAGGGGTAGTGTTGGGTTACAGGGAGGGGTAGTGTTGGGTTACAGGGAGGGGTAGTGTTGGGTTACAGGGAGGGGTAGTGTTGGGTTACAGGGAGGGGTAGTGTTGGGTTACAGGGAGGGGTAGTGTTGGGTTACAGGGAGGGGTAGTGTTGGGTTACAGGGAGGGGTAGTGTTGGGTTACAGGGAGGGGTAGTGTTGGGTTACAGGGAGGGGTAGTGTTGGGTTACAGGGAGGGGTAGTGTTGGGTTACAGGGAGGGGTAGTGTTGGGTTACAGGGAGGGGTAGTGTTGGGTTACAGGGAGGGGTAGTGTTGGGTTACAGGGAGGGGTAGTGTTGGGTTACAGGGAGGGTTAGTGTTGGGTTACAGGGAGGGTTAGTGTATGGGTTACAGGGAGGGTTAGTGTTGGGTTACAGGGAAGGATAGTGTTGGGTTACAGGGAGGGTTAGTGTTGGGTTACAGGGAGGGTTAGTGTTGGGTTACAGGGAGGGTTAGCACATAGATATGATGGCATGTTGCAAGAAAATGAACATATATATATAACTAATATCTTCTGGGCCTCTCTTGACTCAACCCTAAAGTCAGAATTTTGTTGCTGCACAATCTATGTACTTCCTTGTACAGGACAATCGGGGGGGTAATTCAGCCGATCAAACCATGGCGGGTGAGCTTTGGTTGCATCCTGTTTTAGTCCATTATTCAGAACAGTTTGTATAGGAAGGGTTAGTGTTGGGTTACAGGGAGGGTTAGCACATAGATATGATGGCATGTTGCAAGAAAATGAACATATATATATAACTAATATCTTCTGGGCCTCTCTTGACTCAACCCTAAAGTCAGAATTTTGTTGCTGCACAATCTATGTACTTCCTTGTACAGGACAATCGGGGGGGTAATTCAGCCGATCAAACCATGGCGGGTGAGCTTTGGTTGCATCCTGTTTTAGTCCATTATTCAGAACAGTTTGTATAGGTGACAGGTTCTCTTTAATGGCCTTTGCCAATAGATATCTTCCCGTTCACATGGTGGATATCTGTGCCTTTTCAGAAATAATTGAGCCTCACTAATGCGCACAGCTATGAGCCCCCATTAAACACGATACAATACAAACATTACATCAGGGGGGAAGAATCCCCGCCATTAATCAGGGCACGGTGGCCCCCCGCCAAAATCGGCCCATTGTGGCCCGCCGACAGCGGTGAAAAGCCATCACATTTTAATTTTCCCTGTCGCGGACGGTTTCGGAGCGGAGAGGGCGGCCACGCTCCGTACAAGGCATGGCTCCGCCGCTGGTTTCCAGCTATGCGTCGTGAATAGGTTATTGTTCGCCGGGGGGCCCCGTCCCAAAGAGGAAAACAACAAGAGATTTACGGCTTTGGGAAGATGCATTTTTTACAGCTGTTTCCTGGAGAATGGCAACGCTCTGCCCGCCGGGGTGACGATGGGAATGCTGTCGCTCTGCTACGTGTAGGCGGCTGTAGAGAGAATCTGGTTTGCTGCCATAAGTGGCCATTTCCCAAGTTTAAATGGCATTTACCAAAATGTTTATGCATGTGACTAATATACGGCTTATACGACATCTCCATCCAAAACTGACCATCACCTGACTTCTTATATAGTCAGTGGCAGGGTTTGTGACTCCTCCCCTTTAATGTCGATAGATAGATAGATAGATAGATAGATAGATAGATAGATAGATAGATAGATAGATAGATAGATAGTATGAAGATAGATGGATGGATGGATGATGCGTTGATCTTGCTGTGGCTGGATGACTTGCAGTTTTGCTGTGGTGCTGATGGCCTGCAGATCTGTTACAGGAAGGTTAATGATAAAACTGCAGGAGTACAGTGAAGTGATACACATCAAAGCTCTGGGCTCCAGGCCGGCCTGCTCATTAAACTCACATTCTGCTATTTGCTTCCAGATGTTCAGAGATTGTGGAATCCTTATCTACTAAACTGCATACAGAGGACCTGGCCAGGGACAGGCTGCAGTGACACACAGCGGACTAAGCCAGGGACAGGCTGCAGTGACGCACAGGGGACCTGGCCAGGGAGAGGTTGCAGTGACACACAGCGGACTAAGCCAGGGACAGGCTGCAGTGACGCACAGGGGACCTGGCCAGGGAGAGGTTGCAGTGACACACAGCGGACTAAGCCAGGGACAGGCTGCAGTGACGCACAGGGGACCTGGCCAGGGAGAGGTTGCAGTGACACACAGCGGACTAAGCCAGGGACAGGCTGCAGTGACACACAGGGAACACGGCCAGGGACAAGCTGCAGTGACACACAGGAGAACAGGACAGGGGCAGGCTGCAGTGACACACAGGGGACCTGGACAGGGACAGGCTGCAGTGACACACAGGGGACCTGGCCAGGGACAGACTGCAGTGACGCAAGGGGGACCCGGCCAGGGACAGACTGCAGTGAAACACAGGGGACCTGGACAGGGACAGGCTGCAGTGACACACAGGGGACACAGCCAGAGACATGTTGCAGTGACACACTGGGGACCCGGTCAAGGATCAGTTGCAGTGACACACAGCGGACTAAACCAGGGACAGGCTGCAGTGACACACAGGGAACCCGACCAGGGACAGACTGCAGTGACACACAGGGGACCCGGCCAGGGACAGGCTGCAGTGACACACAGGGGTCCTGGCCATGGACAGGCTACAGTGACACACAGGGAACACGGCCAGGGACAGGCTGCAGTGACACACAGGGGACCCGGCCAGGGACAGACTGCAGTGATACACATGCCGAACTCTAAGCCACAGCCACAGAAGAAAGCACCTCACATAAGTTGAGGACTGGATGGACATGTCGGGTGACAGAAAGGGACCTCATAAAATCAGATGGCCTCTTGTTCACATAACTCGAGCCGTGTTCTGTTTCTGTAACCTCTCTCCACAAATACAAACAGAACTAAAATAGACCCGTCCAGCTGCGCCCCCATCCAAGTGGGACAACACGCTGACTGCGAGGACTGTTGTTTTATGGCCGTGGCCCCCGCGCGGTGCTTTGCGGCAGACCGGCAGGCTTTGCACACTAATCACTTTTGAAGAATCCTTCCAGCCTCACACCTGCAGCAGACGCTTTATAAATCATTCCTTATCAAGAGTCCGCCAAATCTACCGGCCCAACCGGGTCACTTCATGGTCACTGGGGGCCCGCGGTGGAGATGTTCTGGGTATTATTGTTACTGGAAAAGTTTTCAGCAGAGATGGTTTCTCAGCACCGCGCTCCTTAGTAAATGGTAGACATGTGCAACTCGGATGTGTCCAAATCAAAATTCGGGCGAATTTTCAGAAATTTGGACACATCCGAATTTCCGAATCCCAATGTGTCCGAATCTGAATTTCCATTTTCGAATTTCGGATCCCGTCTGAATTTCGTTCAAAAACTAAACTGAATCGGACATGTGACTTTTCTGCCCAATCAGATGTGGTTTTTGATTTAATGCATCCAAATGGGTCTGAACACGAATTTTCATTAAAGGAGAACTATGGGGTTAGGGCTTTTCCCCATAGTTCTCCTTTGGGTAACGGGAGGACACAAACTAGCATCCTCCCGTCACCCTAGACTCAGTATATAGGGAGCTACAGCTCGCGGTATACTGAGACGCCGCAGCCGGAGCGGATACCGACATCGATATCGAGATCCGCCCAGCTGCGTGACTGACAGCTGGCTCTGCCTATCTAGAGGCAGAGCCAGCTGTACCCGCCCCCTCCCCGTCCGATCAAGCGAACGCCGGTATGTGTTCGCTCACCTCCCGATCTACTGAGCCGACCTGTGACAGTCTCATTGTCACACGTCGGCTAGAACTATGAGGTGAGTGAAAAGCACTCATCTCATAGTTCTCCTTTAAGGCAACATGGGAGCCATATACAGTATATACATATAATACTAAAGCTGAGGCTCACAGACCCGAATGGCATTCGGGAACCGAATTTCCGAATTGCATCGGAGAGCTCCTGAATGCCATTCGGGTCTGGGAGCCATATACATATATTGTGCCGCCCAATGGGGCATAGAATATGTCATAAAAGTTTATATAGATGAGAATTTATATAGATTGTTTTGTCCATATCATTTTCCTATGGACGTTTGTATAGTTAGTTATATGTTGCCATCTAGTGGCCTTTCTTGGTATCAAACATGTTCTGTGTTCCCTTTGTGACGTATTTCCTCTGTATGTAGCTCCACCCTTCTTCCTGAGTGCAGTACTTCCTGTGTCATGGCCACAGCTACAGGCCACATGTAACTAGGACACATATACTCTGCGCAGTATGATAGACAAGGCATCATTTTCTGACCGCACAATACTATAACCATTCAACTGCTGTTCCTATCATCTGCTGTAATCCTGATGTTAAGAATAAACACCTCTTTTGAATGAATCGGTATTGACGAGTTCAGCTATCTGACAAGGATTGTCCGCAGTGAGTATATCTGCTTATATAGGCCAGGCATAGAGGTCTCAGCAAGGGATATATCGCTATCACAACGATCGGAGTCAGAATATATATTACTAGAGCTGAGGCTCACAGACCCGAATACCATTCCTGGAGCTCCCAAATGCAATTCGGAAATTCGGATCCTGAATGTCATTCGAGTCTGGGAGATTCAGCTTTAGTATTAATATCTGTAAGTGGTTTTCTGTGGTATTTACAACGAATATTCGTAAACTCATCCGAAACTAACGAAAATTCGGATTTCGTCCGAAACCCCAAACCGAATTGAATTTCAGATACCAAAATAACGAAATATCCGAACCGAACCACATTTTTCCGCAGCTTACATGTCTACTGAATGGGATTTTTGGTCTCTTGAACCAATGCTGTCTTGGCATGGACACCTTGACTAATTATTATTATTAATATTATACAGGATTTATATAGCGCCAATAGTTTGCACAGCGCTTTACAATATAAGGAAGACATTACAGTCACAATACAATTTAAGACAAGATGGTAAGGAGGGCCCTGCCCCTGAGGGCTTACAATCATGGTCAGTGATTAGCCGGTCATTGAGGACCAATAAAGAGGACCAATAGGTACGACGTCAGGCAGATGAAAAAAAATCATATTTAATCCAAATAAATATGTATTATTATTACTAATAATAATTAGTAATAATAATACATTATTTAAAAAAACCTCAGTCTGTCTTTATATTAGCTTCCTGCA
>NW_017307293.1:558353-568750 GCF_000935625.1 Nanorana parkeri
AGCGCTTCCTGCTTCAGAGCTGTCAGAAGCCAGCTGAAGAGCCTCTTATAAGTGCGATCAAGCACATTCCTTTCTGTATTGGAGGGCAGGAGAGACATCAGGAGTCTAAGCTCTCATTCACACTTGAAAAAGTCTGGCACGTACAGCTCCGCGCTGCGTGCGCGGCCGTATTGGGCAGCTCCCGGGAAGGACAGGTGCTGCGTGTGATTAGTAAGCAGCCCCCGTCCTTCTCTATGGGAGTACGCAGTCATACGCCGCCCTACGCTCACCCGAACTGCACGTGCGTGCGGGTGAGCGTACTTGTACGCTGACAGGATGGGTCCTGTCTGTGTCCGAGCCGGGACACCTGCACGGACCTGCACTTGGGGTGAGCGTAGGGCGGCGTACTCCCATAGAGAAGGACAGGGGGTGCGTACTAATCACACGCAGCACCTGTCCTTCCCGGGAGCTGCCCGATACGGCCGCGCACGCAGCTGTACGTGCCGGCCTTTTCTCGTGTGAATGAGGCCTTATAGACCCCTAATGTCACCTCCAAATGCTATCACATAGAGGGCTTGTTAGCCCCTTTGTGGTAGCAATAAAGTTAAGAGAAAAAAAGTGTTACAAATGTAAAAAGTAATACAAAAAATAAACATAAAAAATGAAAAACAATCCTGGCGCCTCTGCCATCTGCATGTGAATAAAACCCGCGCACATAGGGCACGCACATGTACAGAAAAGACAATTGCGCCACACATGTTGGGTATCACCGCGAACGTCGGAGTGAGATCAATAATTTCTATCCAAAAACACAGTGGGAAATGTAAAAAAAACTGTCTCCGGTGCTAAGGTGGGTACATTTAGCGGCGTGCCGTGTGAAGAAGGCGAGGGGTTAACGGCGCAGTTTGTTGCGGTGTTATTGTTTTCGGCCCGGGCCGAGCTCCTTGGCGTGGGGTTTAACTCCTGTTCCGTGGAGACTGACGAGCGTTCCTGGAAATATCCCACCGTTGATACTTTTTTATTTCCATTCATGTGATCCCAGGAAAGCTGACAGAAAGCAGCCTTCTTCTTCTCCGCCGCGCCGGGGCTCCATCCACTCGATGCGCGACAGAAACTGAAATAAACATTTGACATTATAAGTCTCACCTCATTAACGTTCCGGGAAACAGCGCAAAACGCGTCCGCCGACGCCAACGACGTAACCCTTTGTTTTACTCTTCGGTCACAAGAAATGGAGGCATTTAATGGCACTCCCTACACAGTTAGGGAGGTGGGGGGTAGTTTTGGGATTTATTTTAATACATATAAAAAGTTGTTATTTTGTAACAAATAATATAATGTGATAATTAGGGATGCACTGGTACCGATACTAGTATCGATATCGGTGCCGGTACCGAGTATTTGGGCAAGTACCCGTCGTCATTACACGGCGCCCAGCTTCCTGATTGGCCAGCTTCCCGACCAATCAGGAAGCCGGGTAGCGCGTCATTACATGCTGCCCGGCTTCATGATTGGCCAGGAAGCCGGCTCCACGCTCCCTCGTCACTTGTGACGAGAGAGCATGGAGCTGGCTTCCCGGCCAATCAGGAAGCGGTGCAGCGTGTAATGACGCGCTACCCGGCTTCCTGATTGGTCGGACACATGCATGCTTCTGTCTCTGGGAGTCATGCCTGAAACTGTCAGAGTCTTGCAATGCCTCATGGGACTTGTAGTTCCACAACAGCTGGAGGGCCGGAGTTGCCCAACCTGACATATAAGACTGGTGTTGTCCTCTAACACATTTCGGACGAGCCTTAAACTTGCCATACACTGGTCCTGCTGGCTTGGCCCATTCCCCCCCCCTCTTCAAAATCAACTTAAGCTAAATAAACAGAGTAAATACATATATAGAAGCTGTTTTACCTCCCAAAGGGTTTGTATTTCGGTAAATCCAGTCCTGAGATTTACACGGCTTTGCCACACAACCCTGCCTGGCCTGCTGGGGCAGGAGGGCTGGTTATTATGGGCTGCAGTTAAGTAACTCTGACAGGTCTTGTCCCTCCTTGAGCCTGTGACCGGGCAGCGCAAGGAGAAGCAATGCACTGATAAGCTCATCTGTCCCTTTGCTCTCTCCTTCTATCAGCACCCCATCTTTGCATTTCATCACAGGACTGGTTCATCATGCAGCTTCTCTCTCCCCTAGTCTGAGCTATGCTGTACAGGGACTGCAAGAGGCTGATGCTAAGTCAGATTCAGATACTTGCATTGCTTACATTACGTATGTACGCTGTCTTTGAAAATGGGAAACCCGTCATGAGATAAATACATAATTGCTGACCTCCTTCTGCAAATGTGAAATGCCTGTCCCTCATACTGATCCTCAGGTCTCACTGCCATCTGAAGCAATGACCTGTGACAAGCAGAGAAGTCAGAATGAAGCCAGAACTTCTAATCTGCATTCTTGTTCTAGGTCAGTAGGGTGGCCTGGGAACAAGCATTATGCCGAAGGTTGACAGCAGCAGCGCTTCATATTTCTTTCATGACAGGTTCTCTTTAACACTCACATATCAGATCTACACTGACATGCAGAAAGGTTCAGGCGTTCCATCTGGAGTATATATGGGGATTTCTATATTAGGAGCGCGGCGGTATAGATAAACACTGCGGATATTCTTAGCTCAGTGGAGGAAGGTGTTTTGGCTGGGCTGTATGGAACACAGAGGAAGGTTATCCTGCAGGCCGATCCTGTTACCCGTTCCAGGGTTATGCCTTCTATTCTTAGGGCTGCAGTGACATCACCAGGGCACATGACTGACCGCCGCAGGCTTTGGCGTTCTCTGGGATCGGAGATAGGTGCTGGAGACTGCCCATCGCAGCTCGGCGCCAGGTCCCTAGTCATACCCATGGGGTCAGAGGTCACCGCGGGCCTGGCATGAGCGGCCTGCTTGTCACTAATCAATCTTTCATTTCGTCTTATTGAACAAGACTCACCTTCCATGAAATTCAATGAACTTCAAAACCCGAGTCCTGCCAACAAACATCGAAAAGAAGAGAGAAGACGGACTCATAAATCGATAACAGATGTATAGATAGATTAAAAAGATAGATTGATGATAGAGCTAAGGAAGCTGGATAGATAGATAGATAGATAGATAGATAGATAGATAGATAGATAGATAGATAGATAGATAGATAGATAGATAGAGGAAAATAGATAGATAGATAGATAGATAGATAGATAGATAGATAGATAGATAGATAGATAGATAGATAGATAGATAGATAGATAGATAGATAGAGGAAAGGAAAGGAGAAAGGAAGGAAAGGAGAAAGAAAGGAAAGGAGAAGGAAAGGAAGGAAAGGAGAAAGAAAAGGAGAAAGGAAGGAAAGAAAGGAGAAAGGAAGGAAAGGAGAAAGAAAAGGAGAAAGGAAGGAAAGAAAGGAGAAAGGAAAGGAAAGGAGAAAGGAAAGGAAATAAGGAAGGAAAGGAGAAAGGAAGGAAAGGAGAAAGGAAAGGAAAGGAGAAAGGAAGGAAAGGAGAAAGGAAAGGAGAAAGGAAAGGAGAAAGGAAGGAAAGGAGAAAGGAAAGGAAAGGAGAAAGGAAATGAGAAAGGAAAGGAGAAAGGAAAGGAAATAAGGAAGGAAAGGAGAGGAAGGAAAGGAGAAAGGAAAGGAAAAAGGAAAGGAGAAAGGAAAGGAAGGAAAGGAGAAAGGAAAGGAGAAAGGAAGGAAAGGAGAAAGGAAAGGAGAAAGGAAAGGAGAAAGGAAGGAGAAAGGAAAGGAAAGGAGGAAATAAAATGAAAGGAAAAGAAAAAAGGAAAGGAATAAAAAAGGAAATTAAAGGGGGAAGGAAAGCAAGGTAAATATTAAAGAAAAGGGAAGAAAAGAGGAAAGGAAAATGAAAAAAAAAATTGAAAGGAAGGAAAGGAAAAGAAAGAAGAAATTAAAAAGGAAAGAAATAAGGAAAGGAAAAGAAAAAGGTAAGAGGAAAGGAAAGAAAATGAAAGGAAAGAAAAGAGAAAAGGGAAGGAAAGCAAAAAAGGAAAGTAAATGAAAAGAACAGGAAAGAAAAGGAAAGGAAAAGAAATAAGGAAAAGTTAAGGGGAAGGATAAAAATGAAAGGAAAAGAGGAAAGGAAAAGGAAAGACAAGAAAAAGGAAAGTAGCGGACAGGAGAGGAAAGGAAACAGATCGAAAGAAACAAAATAAAACTACCAATAGATAGACAAATGATAACCGATCAGTAGATATTCAGGAAGGACCTTCATGAGATTTTAGTGATTGGATTTGGATCTTGTCGCCCCACACTAACTGAAATCCAATCATTATTTAGCAGAGCTCGCACAGTGCACCCTTATGACCTGCCGGCCGGGGAGAGGAACCTCTAATCTCTTAAGCTGCCCATACACCTTACAATTATCTGCAGATTTTCTGTGGTCAGATGGAAAAAGTGCAACAGATTGGCCCAGGTGGAGATTACTCCATCCACACAGTTTAGCGTAGCGTAGGAGGAATCTGTTGCACCTTTTCCACCTGACCACAGAAAATCTGCAGATAAATTGTAAGGTGTATGAGCTCCTCTGTCTCTCTCTGATGCTCGGCGACATCTTGGGACGGAGCTGTGAGCGGATTTTGCATTGACGGCTATTTCTGTCCCGCACTCCGCAGTCACAGCCATGTGTATAAATGATATTTAAAGGCGCCTTGGCGGCCGGGCCCAGCACTCCGTCCAGTGTATAGTGCACAGACTGTGACCCCCCCGTCCTGCGGAGTCTCCCCATACCACAGAAACCAGCCGCCATTATTTACCTCGACGTGCTTGGCAGCCGCGGAGCCAGAACTGCGGCCGCAAGAAGGTCGGGGAAGAAACATACAAGATGTTATTTTGTAGACGTTCCGAACATTCCTCATCTTCCTGCGAAGAACATTTCATCCCAAAGATTCTTCTCAGGTGCCCGGCAAACAGTCATCGGTGTACACGCTCCGCAGCCAACTACGGGCAATGACAAGGTTACAAAGTCATCAATCTGCTGCAGGCAGGTGGAAGCATTTCCTCAGTCTCCCCTCCCCCAGTGATCACACTGCAACATTGTAACTTTGCAGTAAGTTACAAGGTGAGAGGTTGCAGCAGGGGGCTGATCTGTATCAGACATTTGTGAACACAACCAAGTGTACATCTTGTGGGCCAGGGACAGTCAGTCTCGGGAGGAAAGGGCTTCATAATGCTGGACATCCTCCAGCCAGGAAATGAGGCGGGGCTCTATCTGACTTGCTGCAGCTTCTAATGCACATTGTGAGAAGCTCCCAGTGTGCAGTGATATCAGAGGAAGCCATTTCATTTCAGGAGAGGAGTTGTTACAGCTGTGCAAGACTCGAGGGAAGGACTGAGGTCAGATAGAAGACTGAAGGGAAGGATGGAGGTCAGATAGAAGACTGAAGGGAAGGATGGAGGTCAGATAGAAGACTGAAGGGAAGGACGGAGGTCAGATAGAAGACTGAAGGGGAGGACAGAGGTCAGATATAAGACTGAAGGGAAGGACGGAGGTCAGATAGAAGACTGAAGGGGAGGACAGAGGTCAGATAGAAGACCGAAGGGAAGGACGGAGGTCAGATAGAAGACTGAAGGGAAGGACGGAGGTCAGATATAAGACTGAAGGGAAGGACGGAGGTCAGATAGAAGACTGAAGGGGAGGACAGAGGTCAGATATAAGACTGAAGGGAAGGACGGAGGTCAGATAGAAGACTGAAGGGAAGGACGGAGGTCAGATAGAAGACTGAAGGGGAGGACGGAGGTCAGATATAAGACTGAAGGGAAGGACGGAGGTCAGATAGAAGACTGAAGGGGAGGACAGAGGTCAGATAAAAGACTGAAGGGAAGGACGGAGGTCAGATAGAAGACTGAAGGGAAGGACGGAGGTCAGATAGAAGACTGAAGGGAAGGACGGAGTTCGGCTTTAACTCTCCAGCGTCTTATGTGTTTTCGTGTTCCATGTCTATGTTATAAAACCATCCTGGGAATGTTTTGTATTTGTACAGAATATTCCACACACACTGTGTACCGAGTCTCTCGTCCAAGAGCAAAACATCCCTTGGAGAATGTTGTTCAGGGTTCTGGCCGGCTCGGTGAATCCTCCATGACGCCCGCTAGTAAAACTCTGAATCCTCGGCTGGTGTGGAGGAGCTCCGAGCCGCCAGGTCCTCTCCCCTCTCATGAATATTAAAGTCTTGTGTCTCCGCTCATCTGTAATCTGTCCGCGTCCGCTGGGGCCCGCCGTGCCGCTGGGGCTTTGGCAGCCGAAATGCAAATATTCACAACAAAAACAACAACTTCAGAGGACGCGAGATGAAACTTTTCCCAAATATTAGAGAATTTTCTGCCCATCACCCGTTCCTGTGAGAACTCCGGGCAGAAAATGATTTCTTTTCTTTTAGGAAGCTGAGTAATCACATTCCGGGGTGAATGTCACACCGGCCGTCATTATTTCTGAAGCCAGACTTTATTTTATTGGTAATAATAATCATCATCATCATCATCATCATCATCCATAAATATTAATAAGGAAACTGTTTAGGAAAAAGTAAAAATAAATAATAACAATAATAAAATAATAATAAAACAATAATAATAAAATTATTACTATTACTATTATGGAAAGTGTTTAGGAAAAAGTAAATATAAATAATAGCAATACTAAAATAATTAGTAATATATCATAATAATAAATATGGATGCACCGATATATCGGCCTCTGAAACATATCGGCTGAAAATGGCACTTCTGGCTAAATGCCGAAAGTGCCATTTTCCTGCTGATACATCGGCGCATCCCTGCTTTCTTTCCTCCCCGCTGGGGGCTGCTCTGTGTCCCAGCAGGGAGGAGAGAAACTGTGACAGCCGGCCGAGCGATGCGGGAGGAGAGCGCTGTGAGCGGCCGGCGTCTGTCCTCCCACACCGCTCAGCCTCCTATCACAGTCCGGCAGAGCGGTGTGGGGGCGGAGACACAGGAGGCTGAGCTTTCCTCCCTACACCACTCGCTCAGCCTCCTGTGACAGCGTGTCAGGAAGGAGAGCGGGTGCAAGCAGTCGGTGATCAGTGATCGCTGAGTATTTGTAAATCATTAAGGACAGAGTATGGTTACTATATCCTCAATTATGAACGTATGGGAAGTGATCTACATCACCTCTACATCACTTCCTGTTCATTCATAGTTGTAGTTATAGTAACCATACTACGTCCTCATGTTATGAATGAAACACTCAGTATAGAGGATTCCTGTTCATTATAACAGGGGCTGCAGAAAAAGAGATGGAGGACTCTGTGTTCTCTGAGGAATCTCAGAGGTGTCCTCAATCTCTTTTTCTATTTTAAAAGGGAAATATCAGGGGTCTGTTTAGACCTCTAATATCTCCCCGAAGCCCCTGAAAGTAAAGTAAAAAATACAAATATTTAATAAAAAATTTATTATTAAAAAATTACTATTTTATTTTTTTATTTGTATTATTTCCTAAACTTTTTCCTCCTTATTCATCTTCTCCTTGTTTAGGAAATAAAATAAATAACGATAATAATAATAATGTCATTATTAATATTTTATATTGCATAGATAAAAATATGATAAATTACTTTTAACATCACTTTAACATTTTAATGCGATTCCAGTGACTGTTCTTTCTGTCATCTCCTTGCACACCGGCGTTGGGGCAGCGACTTGAAAATAGCGCTGCGGCCTCAAGTTGCGTAATTCTGCTCTGAAACAAACAGGCGGCAGCCGGTGACAGGTGTGAGCGATCCCACGGGTGAAATCTACGCACGCGGCTCACATGAACGCGGAGTGAGTGACAGGACTGTGTTTGTTGTCTTGGCGGCAGAGGGGCACATGACTGACGAACGCTGCCCGGCTCGCAGAGAATTTCGCCATGAGGTCATTCTAACCTGGGACAAGAACACACACACACGGCGCAGGTAGTAAACACGGGACACGGATGGGAAGGAGCTTCTAATGCACATTGGGAGAAGCTCACAGTGTGCAGTGACATCAGAGGAAGAGGGGAGGAGCCGGTACAGCTGTGCAAGACTGAAGGGAAGGACGGAGGTCAGATAGAAGACTGAGGGGAAGGCCAGAGGTCAAATTAGAAAATCCCCTGTGAGAGTACATTCATACTCGGAATGAGCTCCAGTGGTGACATGACACGCTGAACGAGCGGCGGCCAGAGCGGCTGCCAGTGCATTCTGCGCGCCACCATTTTGGTGTAGACTTTGGTGTACACCAAGATGGCAGCGCTCGAACATGCGGGCACCGCCATCTTGGTTTATACCAAGATCCACTCCAAAAATGGCGTTGGGCGTATGCAGAACACGCTGGCGGCCGATATGGCTGTCGCTCGTTCTACAGTTTTAGTGTGAGGTTTCGGATTCGGAGGCTCATTGACGAATCCTTTGATGAAAAAGAATGAAAACATTTTTCGTTTTTATTTGTTTTTGTTGTGCAAATGTCTAGTGTTAACATGTTTTAGATATATTGACGTGTTGCATTTTGAATGTCTCCATTTGAAATGACTTGAATGGCAAAATGCCGGTCAAGTTACCCAAAATGTAAGCGTTACAACGCACGCTGGTGTGGGAGGGTCTCGGTCCTCTTGGTGTGCCTCACTATACAATGTAGCACAATGCAGACAATGTATCCCGTGTGAGCGAGCCATGGACACGCCATGGACACGCAGCGATCACACATTGTATCTCTTAGTCCCACCTGAAAGTACTTTTCTTACAGAAGGAGTTCCGTCTGCTTTGGTTACCCATCAGAACCCATTACACCTGACAGTGTTCTGACCGTGATCTGGTAACGATTATTTCACCGGCAGAGACATAAATCTGATCAGAAACTTATAGAGGAATGTTCCATCGGCAGATCCAGCACACCTGTCATGGGGATCTGGACCAAGATGTCAGCGTCCTGCCCTCTCCCATTATAACATCCTCCTCCCCGTTTTCTGTTCTTCCTCACAGACAACCAACCTAACCTGAGTCCCCCAATATACTCATCAATCCCTCTGCAGCTGCGTGACTGGAACACGAACTCTCCAGCTGCATGTTATTTGTACCATTGTTTGTAGATAATGTAAAGCAGCGCTCCCGATAAAGCCGGCCTTCCCTGCAGTCTTATATGTGACCTCCGGCCTTCCCTGCAGTCTTATATGTGAACTCCGGCCTTCCCTGCAGTCTTATATGTGAACTCCGGCCTTCCCTGTAGTCTTATATGTGACCTCCGGCCTTCCCTGCAGACTTATATCTGACCTCCGGCCTTCCTTGTAGTCTTATATGTGACCTCCGGCCTTCCCTGCAGTCTTATATCTGACCTCCGGCCTTCCCTGCAGTCTTATATCTGACCTCCGGCCTCCCCTTCAGTCTTATATCTGACCTCTGGCCTTCCCTGCAGTCTTATATCTGACCTCCGGCCTTCCCTGCAGTCTTATATCTGACCTCCGGCCTTCCCTGCAGTCTTGCTCCTCTCCTGCACTAAAACTCTTTCCTCTGATGTCACTGCACACTGGGAGCTTCTCTCAATGTGCATTAGAAGCTGCAGCAAGTCAGATAGATCCTGCCTCATTGTCTGGCTGGAGGACGTCCAGCATCATCTAGTTCTTTCCTCAACAGCCTGACCTCGGTCCTTGTTCCTGCCTGGCAGCTAGTCTGGTCCCTGCAGCATCGTCAGTAGAGTAAGCATTGTCACCCTAGGACAGGAAGAGTGTTAACAGTAGTGTAAACTTTGTCACTTTAAGACAGGAAGTGTGTTAAGACTATAGTGAGCATTGTCACCCTAGGAAAGGAAGTGTGTTAAGAGTAGAGTCAGTATTGCCACCCTAGGACAGGAAGTGTGTTAAGAGAAGAGTGAGTATTGGCACCCTAGGACAGGAAGTGTGTTAACAGTAGAGTGAGCGTTGCCACCCTAGGACAGGAAGTGTACCAACAGTAGTAGTGGGCATTGTTACCCTAGGACATGAAGTGTGTTAACAGTAGAATGAGCATTGTCACCTTAGGACAGGAAGTGTGTTAACAGTAAACATTGTCACCCTAGGACAGGACAGGAAGTGTGTTAACAGTAAACATTGTCACCCTAGGACAGGAAGTGTGTTAACAGTAAACATTGTCACACTAGGACAGGAAGTGTGTTAACAGTAAACATTGTCACACTAGGACAGGAAGTGTATTAACATGAGAGTGAGCATTGTCACCTTACGACAGGAAGTGTGTTAACAGTAAACATTGTCACCCTAGGACAGGAAGTGTGTTAACAGTAAACATTGTCACCCTAGGACAGGAAGTGTGTTAACAGTAAACATTGTCACACTAGGACAGGAAGTGTGTTAACAGTAAACATTGTCACACTAGGACAGGAAGTGTGTTAACAGTAAACATTGTCACACTAGGACAGGAAGTGTG
>NW_017307293.1:569691-570203 GCF_000935625.1 Nanorana parkeri
TAGGACAGGAAGTGTGTTAACAGTAAACATTGTCACCCTAGGACAGGAAGTGTGTTAACAGTAAACATTGTCACACTAGGACAGGAAGTGTGTTAACAGTAAACATTGTCACACTAGGACAGGAAGTGTATTAACATGAGAGTGAGCATTGTCACCTTACGACAGGAAGTGTGTTAACAGTAAACATTGTCACCCTAGGACAGGAAGTGTGTTAACAGTAAACATTGTCACACTAGGACAGGAAGTGTGTTAACAGTAAACATTGTCACACTAGGACAGGAAGTGTGATACTGGCAGGATCACCATTTGAATAAAAGGGCAAATAAATCATAAAAAAAGAAAACTAATGCGGTCACCATAACCGATAATCTGCAACATATTACATTTCCCTTCTTGGGCTTAGATTTTACTTTAATTGAACTCCGTCCCCTTGTCAGCGCAAAACTAAAATTGGACGTCCAGTTGAAGTCTCGGCTCGGACGGGGGGGGGGGGGGGGGGGGGGAAATGAAAA
>NW_017307293.1:570224-582510 GCF_000935625.1 Nanorana parkeri
GGGGGGGGGCGAGGATGAAATGTATACACCCGAGGCTCTGGCTATCTTCCTGCAAGGCATGTGCACAGTAAGCCTGAGTCAGCAGATCTGGAGCTTGTAACAGAAGTAATGCGTTCCGTGCCAAGCCTGGTGGGGTTTTGCAAGAGGAGAAAGAGGTTTCATAAATTAAGAGAGGCAAAGGAGAGAGAATTAGGAACATGTGTATTCTGTGGCAAGCGGGAGAGTGAGCTAAGCCGGGTAGCGGGCCAGGCGCAGTCCTATACGGCTGCCAGGGCCTCTCCGATTTCTCAACCCTCAGCAACAACTTCCAGATCTCCCAGCCAAGTCCCTATTGTTAGAACACTTCCCCTGGGCCGGCGGTCATTGTGCTGGATAATCAGATTTTAGAGCTGGTATCTTGAGTTACCCGCTGCACAAAAGGCTTTGTGTTTTGCTTCCCTTCCACTCTGAAACTATTTAAAGTGACACCGCCGCCACTTACATCTTTTTCTTTCATAAAAAGTGACGCCGGTGAAAGGAGACTCTTAATACCTCCAGCCAAAGATAACAAGAGAAATAACAACAACTCATTAACAGATAAAAATCACAAAACCAGCTTACGCTGCAATTTTCAGCTCCAATGCATAGATTTCCCCCCCCCGCAGTACTTTTTTTCTGCCACTAGGCGTCCTCAGTCCGACGGCCAGCATCTGTCAGGGTGCATCAGTCAACACCCATAGTACAGCTTCTGCCCGGATTGCTGAACGAGCCAATGCACATGCGCGTGTTCTGCGCTACGGTGCATTGGAAGTTGGGCTCATCCCAACTTCCTCTGAGCCCAGGTTATCCTGGATCCGCCCCAAGCCTCTGATTGGGCAGTGAAAGTAGAAGCAGCACAATGATAAGCATATCTCTTTTTAACTCCGCTCTCTCCTCCTTTCAGCATGCATGTTTTATTGATTGCAGTGGCTTTTATATCTGCTCAGAGCTCAGCTTCAAAGTGTATATATAGCCCACAAATTTGTCCAGGTTTGGATTTGTTAGGGAAAGGTTAAATCTTCCTCTGGCGTGGCGTTACATTCACTTCCTGTCTCAAAGACACAACAGGAAGTGAGAGCAAATCTCTACAAAGAGAAGGACATTCCCTACTTAGCTGTCACGGGTGTCCTCACTTTCCGTTCTGGTGACAACTGTATAATTTTGAATTTGGTCACGAGGGCAAATCCACCTAATGAGGACACAGGTAGATGCCTGGCCCACAGCTGCACGCTGTGGTTCCCCCGCCCCCCCCCCTCCGACCATGATGTCCTGTATAACCGATGACATTATTGTACATGATGGACCCGCAGAGCATTTTGTTTTAAAGAATGAGTACCAAAGTAATAATGCGCATATTGTGTTTGGGAGAGGCGCATGCCTCTCCCAAACACAACAACAGAGTGCTGCCCATAATGCGCATGCCTCTCCCAAACACAACAACAGAGTGCTGCCCATAATGCGCATGCCTCTCCCAAACACAACAACAGAGTGCTGCCCATAATGCGCATGCCTCTCCCAAACACAACAACAGAGTGCTGCCCATAAAGCGCATGCCTCTCCCAAACACAGCAACAGAATGTTGCCCGTAAAGCGCATGCCTTCAACAAAAAACAACAACATAGTGCTGCCCATAAAGCGCATGCTTCTTCCAAACACAACAACAGAGTGCTGCCCATAAAGCGCATGCTTCTTCCAAACACAACAACAGAGTGCTGCTCATAAAGCGCATGCCTCTTCCAAACACAACATTAGAACATTGCCCACAATGCATGTTTCCCCCAAGCACAGCACCAGAGTGTCTGAGCACGGCAGCAAGTGGCAATTGAAGACGTAGTCCTGGCTGGGAGTACACGTGTTAGGGTGGCTCCAGGAAGACCTTGCAAGGTAAAGCAGCCCCGCTATAGCCAGAAAGTCCATACAACAAACCCTAGTAACCCTGCAGCAAGCAGGTAGTAACTGATCATATGTACAGTACAGTACAGTCCCAAGGCACACAGACATATGTCCTGCTACCATCAGGGACGGACAGATCTCCCAGCCCAATACCCATCTGTATCAGGGGATATCTGTATGTTTATACCCGCTCCACTTCTACGCTACCTTGGCCTGGTCAAGATGATTGACAGCAGTTCAGTGAAGCACAATGAAAATTGCGGATGCCTTGTTGGGTTTTGTGAAGTTTTGCATCCTTAGCATCCCTGTTACACACACAGGTAACCTATCCCACCTCAACCTAACCACTGAACCATCACTTTCTCAAACAATTCATCCCCACACAGCTCCCTCCTCATGTATCGCTTCCCCCTCCTCTTTTAGATTGTAAGCCCTCAGGGGCAGGGCCCTCCTTACCATCTTGTCTTGAATTGTATTGTAATTGTAATGTCTTCCTTACATTGTAAAGCGCTGTGCAAACTGTTGGCGCTATATAAATACTATGTAATAATAATAATAACCCATCTGCTCTTGTATTGTGCAGCTTGAGCTGTCAGAGCTGTAAAACATTACAGTGCATACAAATGGCTTTTATGAATTCCTAGCTGCCTGGATTTGCTGCTTAAAGAGACCCTGTCAGGTGAGCTATACAGAAGCTGCCGATGTCCACTGACGCAGTCAACGTCCAAGACGCAGGCTCCTAGACCATCATGCTCATCTCTGCTCCCCTTCTTGGGTACTGACTTGGAACAAGGACGCAGCTTGAAAATTCTGACTTCACTGTGTACTGATCCAATGTCTCTGGCTCACTAGGTGGTGAACCAAGGATGAGCATGACAGGCCCGGGACCATGCTTCTTTAAAAACAGGTCATCCATGGCGGTTCTCATATGTCCACCCCGACACGCCACATCTAATAAATAGATCTTTCTATTTCTGAAGCAAAAGCCAAACAGCCGCCATTGTACACGCATTAAATAATTATATTTATGTGCATGCCATCGGCCAATTAACGGCTTGTTAAACGCCACCCGCGAGCACGCCTAATTGACTTTATATAAACTAATACGGCCCATCCGTCAAGCCGATGCCATTACAGCTGATTATGAAATGTTACAATGCCAATGCACAGTTTCTGCTCCCGGGGTCACTCCTGACTGCCGTCTCTGTTTGCCAGCAATGAGGCCAAATTGTGTCCCGAGAAAGCAGCGGCGATGACGCAGTCTTCCCCCCCCAGATGGAGGAGCCATAAGGGGCTCTTTGCTGGTCCTCCTGCAGCTGTTTGCTTTGGCAGCATTTACAAAAGCATCGCAGCCAGCCTTAATTTGCTGTACCTGAGGCAGATTGTGCTGATAGAGAGCATGTTCAAGGCTTGTTGTGGCCCCGGTACACAGCACGGATTTTTCCAGGCGATGTTTGACCGCTCTCATTCCTAAAAAAAAAAGAAATAGACTCTTTATACATTGGAGCGTTGATGGACGCCTCTGACTGCGAGCAAAGTACACCTGCATCCGCATCTCCTCTCCGCTACTCACCTTCAACAACAGCTCTGTACTGTGTTATTAAAGGGGAACCCCTCGAAGAACTGTGTGCATGAGAAATGGCAGAGAGAGAGAGGGAGAGAGAGGAGAGAGAGAGAGGGAGAGAGAGAGAAGAGGGAGAGAGAGAGAAGGGGGAGAGAGAGAAGAGGGAGAGAGAGGGGGAGAGAGAAGGGGGAGAGGGAGAGAGGAGAGAGAGAGGGGGAGAGAGAGAGGGAGAGAGGAGAGAGAGAAGGGAGAGAGAGAGAGAGAAGGGGGAGAGAGAGAAGGGGGAGAGAGAGGGGGAGGAGAGAGAGAGAGAGGGAGAGAGAGAAGGGAGAGAGGAGAGAGAGAGGGAGAGAGGAGAGAGAGAAGGGAGAGAGAGAGAGAGAAGGGGGAGAGAGAGAAGGGGGAGAGAGAGGGGGAGGAGAGAGAGAGAGAGGGAGAGAGAGAAGGGAGAGAGGAGAGAGAGAGGGAGAGAGGAGAGAGAGAAGGGAGAGAGAGAGAGAGAAGGGGGAGAGAGAGAAGGGGGAGAGAGAGGGGGAGGAGAGAGAGAGAGAGGGAGAGAGAGAAGGGAGAGAGGAGAGAGAGAAGAGGGAGAGAGAGAAGGGAGAGAGAGAGAAGGGGGAGAGAGAGAGAAGGGAGAGAGGAGAGAGAGAGGGAGAGAGGAGAGAGAGGGGGAGAGAGAAGGGGAGAGAGAGAGGGAGAGAGGAGAGAGAGAAGGGAGAGAGAGAGAGAGAAGGGGGATAGAGAGAGAAGGGAGAGAGAGGGAGAGAGAGAGAGAGAAGGGGGAGAGGAGAGAGAGAGTGAGAGAGAGAGAAGGGGGAGAGAGAGAGAGAGAGAAGGGGGGGAGAGAGAGAGAGGGAGAGAAAGAGCTCCATAAAGACATGGTTTGACCAGTTTGGTGTGGTAGAACTAGAGTGTCTTGCACAGAGCCCTGACCTCAACCCTACTGAACACCATTGGGATGAATTGGAGAGAACGAGAGAGAAAGATGATAGATACAAAGATAGAGATAAAGGATGATAGATAGATAGATAGATAGATAGATAGATAGATAGATAGATAGATAGATAGATAGATAGATAGATAGATAGATAGATAGACAGAAGGGGGTAGAGAGAGAGAGAGCGAGAGATACTTGTCTCCTATCCACTTTATATTATCCCTTAAAGAAGAACTCTGGGAACAATTATTCTTCACTCTTGCAGTGGGCCCCCAAGGACTGCAAGGGTTAGAGTGACACTAAACCCGCTCCGGTTATGGACTACAATCTCATGTTTAGTTTGCTAATTTGTATTGCGATTGGGCAAGCAACGCTAAATGAACAGCGGGGAAGCCGCCGCTTGTTTTGTACAAGTGATCTCGGCAATGTCACCGAGATCACTTGTATGCAGCCTGCAGGTCTGCCATTCTCCATGAAGGGGGGGCTGGTAGGGTGGCGCATTGAAGAACCTGGGCAGCAGAGAGAGTAAATTCGGCCCTGGGTGAAGTTCCAAGGCCCATTCACAGCTGCAAAGGCTGCGATCATGGTAGCTCTGCCACTGACTCCAAGCTGTAGAGGATCTGCAAATCTCAGCAATACATTATACAGCAATGCAGAATACCACCAGTTATAGAGGACTACAAGTCCCAGCATTACATTATACATCAATGCAGAATGGCACTGGCTATAGAGGACTACAAGTCCCAGCATTACATTATACATCAATGCAGAATGGCACCGGCTATAGAGGACTAAAAATCCCACCAATACATTATACAGCAATGCAGAATACCACCAGTTATAGAGGACTACAAGTCCCAGCATTACATTATACATCAATGCAGAATGGCACTGGCTATAGAGGACTACAAGTCCCAGCAATACATTATACATCAATGCAGAATGGCACTGGCTATAGAGGACTACAAGTCCCAGCATTACATTATACACCCCCCCCCTCTAAAAAATGCGCCGCCTCCTCCCTTGCAGGTCTCATTTATCACACAGCCCAGCAGCACGGCAATCTGTTTTCGTCTTAAATGAGCTCAGTTCATCAAGGAGGGCGACTAACAAGCCGTCCTTTGAGCTTCTCGGCTGGCTCCGGCCATGTCAGATATTGATGTCAGCGGCTCGCGGCGATGCCAGCGTGAGCACTTGGCAGCCGGGGGTACACGGGACACATATAAAAAAAGCCTTGTCTTGCATAGAGGGAGCTGTGTGTGCTTCATGTTCTGCAACCCCGATGAGCGGCACAAACAAAACAGCTCACTTTTCCATTGCACGCGGCGAGTTTAGCTTGTAACGCGCGCTTCTGCAAAATAACATCGAGAAGTGAGAAAAAAAACGCCTCTCGCTTAGGAAACGCGACCTTTGTTGTCATCGACTTCTGTTTCCTGCTTTGTGTATCGGTGGGGTAGCAAGTATAGTAAGTCCAAACCCCAATCACTAAAATCTCATAGAAGCTTTAACGGAACCAATGAAGTCCCAAAAACTACAAATAATCTCTCCCGGAAGAAATCCTCAGGCCCATAGGTGTGCGCAATAGGTGTGCCGGGTGTGCCTGGGCACACCCAAATCATCTCAAGTGCAACACCAAAACCGCAACAGCGGGCACCGTGTTTTTAGTCACCGAGCCGGTGGGGAGATTAGAAAGATCTCTCTGTAACTGGCTCAGCGATACAGAGCAAAGCAGCACTTGCCACTTACATTCCTCACATAACAGCCGCAGTCCTTGGTACCTGGGAAGCTGCAAGGGAGCATGGCTGCAGCTTGCCATCCAATCAGGAAGCCGGGCGGGTTGTCACATGACCACCTGCCAGGCTCCCTGCTTCATTACTGCACTCCTGCTGGAAGATATAAGGGACAGCTGAAGAGATGGGAATCTGGAATGCCTCATGTCTGTGTATATATATATATATATAATGCAATAGGCTGCACACGCCTATATGCCCAGGTCACAGCAATGACGTCGGCGGGTCTGGATGGCATTTGCGTTTACTGCGCAAGTATTAAAGAAGAACTCCAGGATTTGTAAACATTAACCCTTGCATTGGGGCTGCCCCACCCCGCACTGCAAGGGTTAATGCTCAAAAATAAAGTATATATAGTTACCCGATCCTCGGTCCCGCGGCAGTGATCGCTCACCTCTCCCACCCTCCGCCGTGGCATGTCCTTCGGCGTCTAGACCTGTATTGGATGATGACGTTGTGACGGACCCCCGTACTCAGGATGAGTATGTCCGCCGCTGTCTTCTTCCTTGCTGAGGAGATATTGCAACCTGAAGATCCTTAGCTCCCAGTTTCCCCAGTCACTAGCCAAGGCTCGAGTGTAGGTGAAACAAACTCTGCTTTATTGAGCAACTGCACAACTTTTATACAGCAAGTGATGAAATCAGAATATAATCCCATCACATCCCCCCTCCCCTCCCAGACAATCGGTCTGCTCAACACCACAGGTGTCCACCTGCTAACGAGCTCCAGACAGCCATAGTAGGAGCCTGGCCAGAATGTAATTGTTCTGAGCTCCCTCAGAGAAAAAAAGATCATCGTCACTTTGTGTAAGCGCAACACCAAAAATCTTCATAGATATGTGTGCTTTCTATATTCTTATACAGGGTAGTTTTCAGTACTTAGAAATGTGTCAAAGT
Organism: Nanorana parkeri; assembly: GCF_000935625.1. Taxonomy (NCBI): domain Eukaryota; kingdom Metazoa; phylum Chordata; class Amphibia; order Anura; family Dicroglossidae; genus Nanorana; species Nanorana parkeri. The sequence goes on from NW_017307293.1 coordinate 577,323, forward strand.
TGTTGTTGTGTTTCATTTTTAATGATCTGTATTATACAGTATATGTGCTGTACATTGAATATGCACGACACACTTCCTCTATATCTCTCTATCTCCCCCTGATCAATGTTTATAAACAATGTTACTTTGTATCTCTCTATCTCCTCTCTGATCAATGTTTATAAACAATGTTACTTTGTATCTCTCTATCTCCTCTCTGATCAATGTTTATAAACAATGTTACTTTGTATCTCTCTATCTCCTCTCTGATCAATGTTTATAAACAATGTTACTTTGTATCTCTCTATCTCCTCTCTGATCAATGTTTATAAACAATGTTACTTTGTATCTCTCTATCTCCTCTCTGATCAATGTTTATAAACAATGTTACTTTGTATCTCTCTATCTCCTCTCTGATCAATGTTTATAAACAATGTTACTTTGTATCTCTCTATCTCCTCTCTGATCAATGTTTATAAACAATGTTACTTTGTATCTCTCTATCTCCTCTCTGATCAATGTTTATAAACAATGTTACTTTGTATCTCTCTATCTCCTCTCTGATCAATGTTTATAAACAATGTTACTTTGTATCTCTCTATCTCCTCTCTGATCAATGTTTATAAACAATGTTACTTTGTATCTCTCTATCTCCTCTCTGATCAATGTTTATAAACAATGTTACTTTGTATCTCTCTATCTCCTCTCTGATCAATGTTTATAAACAATGTTACTTTGTATCTCTCTATCTCCTCTCTGATCAATGTTTATAAACAATGTTACTTTGTATCTCTCTATCTCCTCTCTGATCAATGTTTATAAACAATGTTACTTTGTATCTCTCTATCTCCTCTCTGATCAATGTTTATAAACAATGTTACTTTGTATCTCTCTATCTCCTCTCTGATCAATGTTTATAAACAATGTTACTTTGTATCTCTCTATCTCCTCTCTGATCAATGTTTATAAACAATGTTACTTTGTATCTCTCTATCTCCTCTCTGATCAATGTTTATAAACAATGTTACTTTGTATCTCTCTATCTCCTCTCTGATCAATGTTTATAAACAATGTTACTTTGTATCTCTCTATCTCCTCTCTGATCAATGTTTATAAACAATGTTACTTTGTATCTCTCTATCTCCTCTCTGATCAATGTTTATAAACAATGTTACTTTGTATCTCTCTATCTCCTCTCTGATCAATGTTTATAAACAATGTTACTTTGTATCTCTCTATCTCCTCTCTGATCAATGTTTATAAACAATGTTACTTTGTATCTCTCTATCTCCTCTCTGATCAATGTTTATAAACAATGTTACTTTGTATCTCTCTATCTCCTCTCTGATCAATGTTTATAAACAATGTTACTTTGTATCTCTCTATCTCCTCTCTGATCAATGTTTATAAACAATGTTACTTTGTATCTCTCTATCTCCTCTCTGATCAATGTTTATAAACAATGTTACTTTGTATCTCTCTATCTCCTCTCTGATCAATGTTTATAAACAATGTTACTTTGTATCTCTCTATCTCCTCTCTGATCAATGTTTATAAACAATGTTACTTTGTATCTCTCTATCTCCTCTCTGATCAATGTTTATAAACAATGTTACTTTGTATCTCTCTATCTCCTCTCTGATCAATGTTTATAAACAATGTTACTTTGTATCTCTCTATCTCCTCTCTGATCAATGTTTATAAACAATGTTACTTTGTATCTCTCTATCTCCTCTCTGATCAATGTTTATAAACAATGTTACTTTGTATCTCTCTATCTCCTCTCTGATCAATGTTTATAAACAATGTTACTTTGTATCTCTCTATCTCCTCTCTGATCAATGTTTATAAACAATGTTACTTTGTATCTCTCTATCTCCAGTCTGAACAGGGGTGCTTACAATGGTCAGCTTTTATTCATTTATGTAAAACGTTTATGCCAAAAGAAAAAAAAATGTTGCTGTAACTGCTTAAAATGTGTTTACTGGACATGAGCTTCAATTTGTCAAGTCCAACTTTATCTGCTTGTACATCTAACACCACCACAGGGTGACAATGCTGATGAGACACGAAGTGACACTAAACTCAGCAGTTAAACCTTAAAAATATATTCAATTACCTTAACTACTAACAGAAATAGGGGGGAATTGATCAAAACTGGAGCAGACAAAATCTGGAGCAGTTGCCCATGGCAACCAATCAGCTTCTCTCTTTAGTTTGTTCAGTTAGGGTTTAAAAATGAAAGATAGCTGCTGATTGGTTGCCATGAACAGCTGCTCCAGATTTTGTCTGCTACCATTTTGATAAATTCCAATGTATCTTATTTGTGTATCACTCGGCTGTAGATCCTCCAATCCTTTCTGAATTGGTGCTGACACTGTCCTTCCTTCTGGAGGGGGGCTACTTTTGTCCCCATGGTCCCTGTGTGCGTTGTGAAGTAGTCACCTCTCCAAGCTCGCTCCCGGGATGGACTACAATCTCATGTTTACCCTGTTTCCCCGAAAATAAGACCTAGCACTATTTTCCAAGATTCCGGTAATATAAGACCTACCTCGAAAATAGGACCTAGTTTGGTGGTAGCATGTGAGGGGGAACTTGAAGAGCATATTATGGTGTTATAAGGTAGTCACCGCTCCAAGCTCACTCCCGTGAGGGACTTCAATCTCAATACAACTACCGTGTTTCCCCGAAAATAAGACACATGCCTTATATTTTTGTTGCCCCAAAAAATCACACTAGGTCTTATTTTCAGCGGATGTTTTTTTTTTTTTTTTTAAATGTGCAACAAAATGTACAACAAACCAAAGTTATCTGGTATCACTCCGCCTGTCACAGTAACTGGCGCTATAGAGGAAGTATCGGCTAATGCGGCCCTGCTCCCGCCACCGCCGCCGCAGCCTTGCTTTCTACAGCGCTGACTTCCTTTCCCATCAGGGACAGCGGTACCAGCGGTGCAGCAGTGGGGACATCAATCAGTGGACAGCGCGGTAAAGTACGGTACCATTTACCGGTACACATTACAGTACCATTAGATTAAGCAGTGCCTTCAGGGGGACAGAACTTGGTGAAGTATGGCACTGGAGTGCTCCCCGTCACTGCGCTGTCTGGGCGGAGTCCCCTGTCATCCCCTTAATACAGTATGTCCCTGCAGGCCGATACCATCTCTCCTGCGCGCTTCAAGTTCCCCCTAACATGCTACCACCAAACTAGGTCTTATTTTCGCGGTAGGTTTTATATTACAGGAATCTTGGAAAATAGTGCTAGGTCTTACTTTCGGGGTAGGTCTTATTTTCGGGGAAACAGGGTAAACATGAGATTGTAGTCCATCCCGGGAGCGAGCTTGGAGAGGTGACTACTTCACAACACAGGAACCATGGGGAACAGACGTAGCCCCCCATCCAGAAGGAAGGACAGTGTCAGCCCCAATTCAGAGATGATTGGAGGATCTACAGCCGAGTGATACACAAATAAGATACATTGTTGTTCATAGTTACGGTACTTCAATGTATTTTTAAAATGTAACTCCCGGGTTCAGTGTCACTTTTGGTAAGCTGCTATAAAAAAAATTGTGTTTTTGTTTTAGATATTTTCTAACTTTTGGCTGACATTTTGACAGTAGGGAATTGCCAGCAAGTGCAAAGGGGAGGGTGGCAGCAAAGCAGAAGAACAAGATGTACTACAAATGCTCTGTGTACTTCATTGATGTTTTTGGAGCGTATGTAGTATGCCCAGGGTACTACACTGATAAATAATACATATATAGCTTCTTTGTATGCCCTGTATTATGGCATGTCAGGCATTTTATTTATCCAGACATATACATGTACTGAAAGGTCTATTTTTAAAAAGCTAAAAATATCCCAATAAAAATGTCTCGTGCAGCTTCCTAAGGTAGGAGATTAAATACATCCCTCCGGGGAGGGAAGATCTGTGAACATTTGAAAACCAAAGAAGGAAGATTCAGGGCTGCAATGAGGGATAAGCCACCCTTGCCTCCAAGACAAACAACTCAGTTTGTAAGAAGAGGAATTCACTGAGGAAGATACTTAAACCCTTCACAGTCATATTAACAGGGTTATTCACAAAAGAGTGAAGAGTTTGGAGAAGGCCGGAGAAGTGAACAATCTAGGTCAACATAGCTGGACGCCCAAACACATCTCGGGCCGGGCGTCTCATCCTCAATACAGAAATCTGTTTCTTCTATAAATCAGAATTCAGGAATTGTGGAGAGTCAGCCGGCGGCATCTGATGTTGTTTTCTGTACATTAAGGCGAGAGGGCTTGTTGACAGTCTTGTGGTCGGGGAGACTTCAGATGGGCGCACGGAAAGTTCTCAGCTGACCTGGAAATGTCAGTACGTGACCTTCTGCAGGAAAATTGGATGTGACTTCTTGGGGGAAATTTGAAGTGTTCGGGGACTCCAAAAAATGTGCGCTATGTAACGTCCAGTCATAAATATGTTTTCATGCTGAGAGCAAACTTCGTCAACAGCCTACATGGGGGTATAGAATTTAAAGGGGAACTGCCAGCTCCGTACAGGTATAAAGCCAAACTCCAAGCTTACCTTCAGTCTTCTATCTGGCCTCCGTCCTCCCCTCCAGTCTTCTATCTGACCTCCGTCCTTCCCTTCAGTCTTCTATCTGACCTCCGTCCTCCCCTTCAGTCTTCTATCTGACCTCCGTCCTTCCCTTCAGTCTTCTATCTGACCTCCGTCCTTCCCTTCAGTCTTCTATCTGACCTCCGTCCTCCCCTTCAGTCTTCTATCTGACCTCCGTCCTCCCTTCAGTCTTCTATCTGACCTCCGTCCTCCACTTCACTCTTATATCTGACCTCCGTCCTCCCCTTCACTCTTCTATCTGACCTCTGTCCTCCCCTTCACTCTTATATCTTACCTCTGTCCTTCCCTTCAGCAAGGGCGTCCCGCGGCTGGGTGTCGCCCGAAGCAGGGACCTGGCTGACACCCTGCCGTGATGTCATTGCGCATGCGTGACAATCTAATTGACACCTGCCGGTGGCCATCTTGGTGATGAACGCCGGCAGAGAGATGAGGGGACGTTCACCCGGTAGGATGAGGCATGCCGCCGGGTCCCCTCCTCTCACCTGATACTGTCGGGCTCTCGGTCCGTGACTGTCAGTCATTTTGGTGTCACCCCTGCAATGGTGTCACCTGGGTGCAGGCCGCCCCCCCCCCCCCCCCCCCCCCCTCTCGC
>NW_017307293.1:582767-590576 GCF_000935625.1 Nanorana parkeri
GGCGTTACATTGATGTATTGCCTGAGCAGCGCGCCAGGCGGGATACAATTACATCCTCGGCGGGTGGACTCGGAGTTATTCTGATGCGAGTTATGATCGCCGTTCGGCTGTTTTATGAAGTCATTTTCTGCTTTTAGCCCTCCATGTGATATCTCCGTCTGATCTCTCGTCCCGGGACGCTAATCAATATACACGAGGAGAGAGGCGTAAGATGGAACCCACACCGCCGGCACACGAGGCGACTGTCAGTCCGGTTTAAAGTCACATGTGACCACATTTCTCCCACATAGAGTGAAGATTTTCCATGTCAGGTGACGCAGGAGGAGACCTGCCTACCGAAATCTAATTCCGGCATTCATCAAGAGGCAGGGACAGAGCGTTGTCACCCTCTAACAGGAAGTGTCTGGGCAAGAACCTTCATGGTGGGAGCACCAGGGATTTAAATTTTTTAATAGAATATAAAAATACTTTTACAAAATTAAACATTTTTTGCCTCTCCTGGTTCCTCCCTCCACCATCATCAACATGCTAATGAGATTGTTTTTTAGTTTTCATTACATACCTTTTTTTTTTAGACCCAGTGATGTCATCACTTCAATGCAGGCAGATCGTTGCTGGTGGGAGGTGGCGGCAGTGTGAGCAGCCGGGATTGAGAGGCAGCAGAGCGCACAAAGTTGCTGGCTCCATATGATGAATGAGCACTGAACGTGGCACTATATCATTGATCTCGCTCCATCAGAGCAACATGTGACAGGGTGACAACGCTGAAGAGCAATTGGGACAGGACGTTGTCACCCCATAACAGGAAATTACTTTCATGGCAGGATCACTGGGGGTTGTTTTAAAAGATTTTTAAAAAAGACCGAAAATCAACTTTTGAAACGCCATTAGAGTTTAGTGATTGGGGTGGGCAACCTCCAGCTCTTGTGGAACTAAAAGTCCCATGAGCCATTGCAAGGTTCTCACAGCCACGACTCTCAAATACAGATGCATGCTGGGATTTGTAGTTTCACCACAGCTGGAGGGCCGTAGTTTGCCCACCCCCCTGGTTTAGACCGTCATTAATCTTATTCTGTCAGCGTGCTAAGTGTCTGTCTCCGGTGTAATTTTCTCTCTCTCGATGTTTTTTCTACCCCCGTCACCTTAGAGAGTTCCGCGTCACACGGGGGCCATTGTGTGCTGGGCATTTCGGACCCGACTCTGTAAATAGATACAAGACCCGATTCACAGATCCAGACCGATCTGGTTCCCCGTTGTGTTCACAGAGCGCGTTACCCCTTCATGAGTCATAAAGGCGGATATTGTGCTGAGAAGTGTCTAGAAGAGCCATTCATATGACGGAGGACTGCAAGTCCCAGCATGCAGGGAGGAGTTATGGTTTTACTCCCCTCGGGACCTCATGCTGCTTTGTATGTGTGTCACCTCATGGCATGCCATGCAGAGCCGGGACCATATGCGAATTGCTCTGACATTGTAGCCAATCCGAGCGCAGCCAATGAACTGCTTCGGATTCTGTCTGCTCCAGTGATGACAGACAGGGACGGATCTACTCTCTCTGCTGCCCTAAGGCCAGGTTCCTCAATGCGCCCCCTCCCCCTCCCCCATGGAGAATGGCAGACCTGCAGGCTGCATACAAGTGATCTCGGTGACATTGCTGAGATCACTTGCTCTGCTTGCCCAAATGTAGAAAACAACTACCCGCCCGGGCATCGGGAGATAGGAATTCCACACCCCTGCTGCCCCTCTACTCCCTGCTGCCCCTCTACTCCCTGCTGTCCCTCTACTCCCTGCTGCCCCTCTACTCCCTGCTGCCCCTCTACTCCCTGCTGTCCCTCTACTCCCTGCTGCCCCTCTACTCCCTGCTGCCCCTCTACTCCCTGCTGCCCCTCTACTCCCTGCTGCCCTTCTACTCCCTGTTGCCCCTCTACTCCCTGCTGCCCTTCTACTCCCTGCTGCCCCGAGGCCGGGCCTTGGTTGGCCTTGTGGGAAATCCGGCCCTGATGACAGATCCATTTCCGCTCCACAGCCATCTTCTCCGAAGCTTCTTCCGCACCCGCCGACCTGCTTCCTTTGGCTGTTGGGTGGCCGGTGATGATGTAATACCTCCGATGGAATGACGTCATCCCGGGATTAGTGTAATGGTGTAAAAATGTTATTCTGTTGTAACACTTTTTTGGAAATGATATACATTGTATTCTTTTGTATTGGACTTGTATGTCTATAGCCCTGATGAGCCCTGATGAAGGGGGGTGTTCAGAGCCCGGAAACGAGTTGACTCTTTCATCCAATTATTTGACTTCCTTGGTCTCACCTTTTGCTCTGGCGCTTTTTATGCCGTCTTGTTCTTTCAGGTTCTTCATTGCTCTTGGAGTATTCATTGGGGATATTCCCCCTTCTATTGGTCCTGGTGACCATTACCACTAGTGCATGGGAAGAGCCGAATGTTTGTCACCAGAACAGGAAGTGACGGGATATCTTTCAATAGATACATTTGTAACAGTGACAACCAATCTCCTTCACTTTAGTGCAAGGGTAAGCAACCTTGGCACTGCAAATCCCATCATGTCTCTGTCTTTGGGAGTCATGCCTGTGGCTGTCAGGGTCTTGCAATGCCTCATGGGACTTGTAGTTCCACAACAGCTGGCGTGCCGGCGTTCATCCACCCCTGGTCTACTCTCAATCATTAAACTTTAATGGCATTTCCAAAGTTGATTTCAATCTGCAGATCTCTTTTAAAACAAATTCTCGGTGATCCTGCCATGAAAGTCACTTCCTGTTATAAGGTGACAACGTCCTGTCCCTGTGTCCCAATTGCTCTTCAGTGTTGTCACCATGTCACATGTGGCTCGGATGGAGTGAAATCAATGATAAGGCGTCACGTGCAGTGATCACTCATTGCTGTACAGAAGGTCTAGGCATGGTAATGCGCGTTATAATGCACGGTGACATTCACGACAAAGTGCATTAAAAATGCGCAACAACCATACGGATGACATGCCTTTTGAGGCATTTCTATTGATTTCAGATGCATAGGTGCACATGCAGCCTCAGTTGTTGGTGAATTCCATGCGCAGCTATTCACTATACATGAGTTATTCTTTCTTCTTTTTTTCTCCAGGGGTTGCTGGATGAGACTGCACAGCAGGCGCCACCTTGTGGCCAAATGACGGAACTGCAGCATGACACTCAGCCCTCTATTGGAGAAGATCCATGTCATGGGACGCACAGACACATTTCCAGGGAGTCATGTTTGACCGGCAGCCAGTCTTACGCCAGGGCACAAACAGCCGGTCGCCATGGAGATGTCGGAGGGCAAATATAAAAGAATAGTTTGTTAATAAACGCAGAGGAGCAAGGAACAATGTGCAACGTGTGATCATTTGTAGCAACCAATGTTTATCCTTCACTGGTCAGACCATGGGAAGCTGCAATCTGATTGGTTGCTGCAATTCCTAGAGCACTTTGCGCTGGATTAATGAATGAGGAAGGAAGTCTCTAGGTGGCCACACAGGATACAATGTCATTATATGATAGGAAAGTAGCCATCAGCTCACCTGGCTAGTACAATATGAAGAGTCAATGGCAGCAGGCGGTGCATGGCAGCAAGTACTACAAGTCCCAAAAAGCCGACATTCGCACCATATCCGATCTTTTATTGTGGCCTGTTATCATACAATGTCCCACAATCTCCTTAAAGCAGATCTAGAATGAGATTGTGATTTACCTTGGACGCTGTCATGGTGTATAACCCCTTATTAGAGAATAACAATGTTACAAGCTTCTCTATATGTTTTCATTAAAGTAATCCCTGATGATCCTGCAATGAAGGTCCTTGTTTTAGGCATTGGCTGTCGTAGGGTGACAACGCTCTGTCCCCATCTCCCAACTGCATCCCTGCGTTGTCACCTTATCCCATGGACTTCTGATAGAGAATACAAGTGACCGTTTCAACACACATCACCCACTGTTGTCACCAGGGGCGTCCCGAGGCCAGGTGTCGCCCGGAGCGGATATCGAGGTGACGTCCCGCTGTGACGTCATGCGCAGCCATCTTATTGATACCTGCCAGCGGCCATCTTGGTGATGGCTGCTGGCAGAGAGATGAGGGGATAAGGTATGCCACCGGGTCCCCTCCTCTCCCTAGGGTTGCCACCTGTCCAGGATTCACCCGGACAGTTCGGGTTTTGAATGCTTTGTCCAGGTTTTATGGCGGCAGAAACCCGGACGCAAGATGTTAGGCAGACGGGGGCAACCAAAATTAAGATAGGGGCTACTAGAGTGTTCGGGTTTCGCTTGAAGAAAAGGTGGCAACCCTACCTCTCCCCTGAAACTGTCGGGCTCTCGGCCCATGACCGAGTGCCTGATTTTTCAGAGGGGGTGACTGTCAGTCATTTTGGTGTCACCCCTCCAACGGTGTCACCCGGGTGCGGGCCGCACCCCCCTTGTGACGCCACTGGTTGTCACCATCATGAATCCCACCCTGAGAAAGGCCATGCGTCCATCACCGGAGTCCGCGTCAAGAAAGTGGTTGCACAGAGACTTAGAAGATCAGCAACATATTCTATTAAAAATTAAAGTGACAGTTGTTAATGATACGCAACAACCTTCATTCCCACTACGGTTCACATTCGGGCAGCGAAGGGGTTAATGTTCCTGGCAGGACGGTGACAGCGACTTGCAGCTAGGTAAACATGAACCAGTGTTTTATGTGTTTGGCACTCTCTATTCCCAGTGCCGTCTAATTCCTAGAAGTGTGTTGTCACCCGGTGTTCTCACACTCTGAGGGACTCCCAAAATAATCTCTGTTTGGTGCTGCTGGGACACAACAGCCGTCAAAGTGTCCTTCTGCACAAGGGAGGCCGATAGGTGACAAAGGGACATATAAGACCAGCGCCAGGCTACCGGAACACTGCACGGGACAAACACGGGACAGCGTCAGAGGAGAGGGGTGTGTGGATTCCAGGAACATATATCAACTGCAAGTCATCCAATGAAGGATCAACAACTGCACAAAAACATTCACTCTCTATTAGGGATTGGGGATCTGTGCCGATACTAGTATCGGTATTGGTGCCGATGCAGAGTATATGGGCGCGTACTCGTACTCACCCAAATGCTCCCGATGCCTATCCCAATACTTGAGTTTCCGGTATCAAGAAGCCGGGCAGCGAGTCATTACAGGGGATCCTAAAACACAAAGAGGAGAGAGAGGGATCATACATAGAGAGTGAGAAGAAGGGATGACACATGAATAAAATGAAGAGCACATTGAATTATTAGGGGGTGAGAGAAGGGGGAGTAGGGGTTCAATGCACTATATACACCGAGTGGCCAGATTATTATGACCACCTGACATTTGTAGGCAAATTAGCTATAATTTGGCGCTGAAGTTGCTAGAGGGCCAGACCATAATAAATACCGTGTTTCCCCGAAAATAAGACCTAGTGCTATCTTCGGGGATTTCCGTAATATAAGACCTACCCCGAACTAGGTCTTATTTTCGGGGGATGTCTTACCTGGCTGCTGCTGTCCGCTCTGCCGTCCAGGGAGCCACAAACAGAAACACAGGTGGGCGGGTGAGGGGGCGTGTCTGGTACAGGGGCAGGAGGGAGCCGCCTCTCCGCTCTGATCATTACAAGGAGAAACACAGGTGGGCGGGTGAGGGGGCGTGTCTGGTACAGGGGCAGGAGGGAGCTCCCTCCTGCCCCTGTACCAGACACGCCCCCTCACCCGCCCACCTGTGTTTCTGTTTGTGGCTCCCTGGACGGCAGAGCGGACAGCAGCAGCCAGGTAAGACATCCCCCGAAAATAAGACCTAGTGCTATCTTCGGGGATTTCCGTAATATAAGACCTACCCCGAACTAGGTCTTATTTTCGGGGTAGGTCTTACTTTTCGGGGAAACGCAGTAGGGAAGCGGGTTGGTTACCACGACAGTAGAAGGGATTTGTTTCTGAAGATACGGGGAAACAACGCGATGTAACAGCCTTTAAACGCGGGATGATTGTTGGCGCTCAGAGCCATGGAGCGAGAATCAGCAAAACAGCAGAATTCGTTAAATGTTCAAGAGGGGCTCATTGTTAAAGTGTTTAAAGACCGGACTGTCAGCGGAAAATCTGGGTCTGAACGTGCGAATTGTGGCCGTCAGCGACTAGTCAATGTTAGGGCAGAACGGGGGAGGGGCAAGACTGGTACAAGACAACAGAAGGGCAACAGTGCCGTGTCAGATTCCTCGCATCACCTTTCATCATCTCGTGGAGTCACCAGGCGGCCCAACGAAGTACTGATGGGGTGGTCATAATAATCTGGCCACTCAGTGTATATGTAGTGAGGAATATGTAACACTGTTATTTTAGATACAAGAACACATAAGATATGAATAAATAGAAGGGGAGAGGGGATTTGAGTATTTCTAATGGGCTTGAAAGGGTATACAGTGTTTCCCCAAAAATAAGACACTGTCTTATGTTGTTTTTGGCTCAAAAAAAACACACTGGGTCTTATTTTCGGGGGAGGTCTTATTTATTTTTTTAATGTATAACAATCCAAAGTTAATGCAAATCCAAATTAAATAATCCAAAATGGCAAAGTTAAGAATAGGGTGATCAGGGCAATCAGGGGCGCCGTACCTTTCCAAGAGCAATTTGGTAACAAGAAAAAGCGAAGCGCACTTTCAATATCGATTCCTCGCAGGCGGAGTGCATTTGGTATCACTCCGCCTGTGACAGGAGCCGGCGCTATAGAGGAAGCATCGGCTTATGCGGCTCTGCTCCCTCCGCTGCCGCCTCGCTTCCTCTAGCGCTGGCTTCTTTGGCGCCGCTGATTCTCTCCCGCGGCTCTTCAGGTTCCCCCTTATGCCACCACCGGCCCTGGGAAAGGTCACAACCAGGTCTTATTTTCGGGGTAGGTCTTATATTTTAGCAATTCCCAAAAATAGTACTAGGTCTTATTTTTGGGGTAGGTCTTATTTTCAGGGAAACAGGGTAGTAGAAGAGTTGGTCTGAGGACTTGATTGATTTTGAGGTGTTGGCACAAATGTTCACATATAAGACACATATAAGACACATATAAGACACATATAAGACTAAACTATCCCTCCTCAGGAGAGTATGTGAAGGAGAGAAGATGTAAGAAGGGCGTGGATCAATGCATATATGTATAATAAGAGACGCGGAAACATATATGGTATTTTATAGTATCAATGACATGTATGTATAGTTTAATGGAATGTGTATAATTGTATATTTATGAAATAAGAATAAAAATATATTAAACAAAATATAAAGTTTTAAAAAAAAATGTATTACAGAAATAAATAAAGGATTCTCTGATGGTGGCAGCAGGAGGACCGGGGGATTTAAAAGGGAAGTTTAAAGAGGAATACAAAAAGTTTACCCTTGCAGCGGAGCTAGCCTCACACTGCAAGGGTTAACTGCTCATTTTTCTCTAGGGGCTCAAATAAAATATATATATACTCACCCGTTCCTTGATCCCTCAGAGCTGCCAGACCGGTCAATGCAGCTTCTTCTCCCCAGGCTCCAGCGGTCTAAGCCCCGGTGGTTCATTGTCTAAGAAGTGGTCACCAATGGATGCCAATATAGTTCTCTTCAGACAAGTTTACTCTACCATTACTGTCCTGTAGGAAACTTCCTTGAGTCAGGAGGGGACCTTTAAAAAGTTATTATGTGTCATTTGCTGCCCTCTGCTGTCCAATGAGGAGAATACATTAGTAAAGCAGAACCAAACCCTCCCATTAATCTTCAGCTCTGTAATTAAAAAAGCATTATTATTATTATTATTATTATTATTAT
>NW_017307293.1:590675-600905 GCF_000935625.1 Nanorana parkeri
GCACGCGCGTGGTGACGTCACGCGCATGCGCAGTGACGTCTTGGCGGGGTGACACTCGGTTACCGCTCCGGGTGTCACCCAGCCTCGGGACGCCCCTGCGCTCCAGCAATGGCACTGCAATTGTACTGCATGTACTTAAGCAAACTGTGCCAGAGCGCTGTCTCTTGACAGGGCTCATTGTAGTCCCGTGCGCAGGTAAGGGTGACAATGCTGCAGCTCAACTGAGCAAGCGTTGTCACCCTCGGACAAGAAGTGGCTGTGGACACACCTTGCTTGTATAAGTTAATTGGGAGCAGTAGATGTAAACAGATTAAGGGGGGTTATTCACAAAGCTGCAGAGTGAATAACCGAGCCGAAGTGAAGTGAGCCGAATAACTTTTGGCTATTCACTATGGCTCAATGCAGCTGATTTTTAGCCGTACATCGATTGGCTTCGGCCAGCCGAACATGGGGCCGAATGGCAGTGAGTGAATACAAACCTTGCTTGTACCTCCGTGGTACCGAGCAGAATAGAAAACAGTGAAAAAGTCGAGGAAAAAAAAAATAAGGTTAAAAAAATATTTAAAAAATGTAAATAAATACTAAAATGAAAAAGTAAATAAAGATTTTTTAAATATTAATAATAAAAAAAACAATTGGGCGGAGCTAGCAGTGACAGCTAGTTCTGCCCAACTGTTTCCTATTAGCCGGCACCTTCTAGAGCAGTGGTTCTCAACCTTTCTAGGGCCGGGACCCCTTGGTAACATTTGGCAAGTTGCGGTGATCCCCAACGGTAAAATTTAGGGTTGACGCGGCTGCTGCAGCGACATCTGGCGGCGTGGCGGGAGAACCGACACTGCTGCGCTAGGAGAGGGATGAGGAGGACTCTCACCCAGCACAGCAGAAATCACACAGCGACCCACAGGTTGAGAACCGCTGCTTAAAGGAGACCATGAATTTAATTAATAATTAGAACCGCGTTATGTAACGTAAAACGTAAAGCGTATGCCGTCAGAATTAAAAAAAAAAAACACCATAGGAATGCATAGCTAGATTCCTATTGGCTATTTCACTTTGCAATAGCCAACAGCAAACTAGCTATTGCACTCGCCCTCTGCTGCTGTCAATCACTAGAAGGGGACCTGATGGAGAACTTCAGGTCCCCCTCTGCTGATTGGCAGCAGCAGTGGGCGGTGCACATAGCTAGTTTGCTATTGGCTATTGCAAAGTGAAATAGCCAATAGGAATCTAGCTATGCATTCCTATGGTGTTTTTTTTTTTTTGTGACTTACGGCGGCCGGCGGCCCCGATGTCAGAAAAAAAAAAGCGTCCTGGAGAATTCAGGTGTCTTCAGGCGACCCCTGGCAAATCGTCGTTGGACCCCCGATTGGGTCGCGACCCACAGGTTGAGAACCGCTGTTCTAGAGTCTTCTAGCAGGTCCCGGCTAATGAATAACAACCGGGCAGAGTCCAGTGACGTCACGGCTGGCTCCGCCCAGTTGTTTTTTGTTTAATGACAGATCAGGGGACGCTGATCTGTCATCACAACTGGGCAGAGCCAGCCGTGCTCCGCCCAGCTGTCACTTGTAGGGCTTACATCCGGCCCTATGGCAAGCCGTTCGCCACGCTTCGGGTGTCGCTTTGGCTTAGTCGAGCCGAAGCATATGCCCGCTGAGCCGCTCGGCTACCTTCGGCTGCTATACGGGCTATAGTGAATAGCCTGTACAGCAGCCCTTCTGTTCGACTGAACCGAAGGGCTCCAGCGGCCGAAGAGAGCCGAGGGATCAGCCGAAGCTACGTTTGGTTTCTTCGGCTCCTATGTGAATAACTCTTTATGCTTTTTGACATTACAGGAATATGTGCAACAATATATCTGCTTTGGGTCTATGGGTTTAGATACACTTTGTAGTATATCTAAAAGAAGAGAAGCAATATTTAGAACTCCAGGTTATAATTCTGCCTGTGTTCCTACTAGGGAGTTTCTCCCTCTCTATGTGTCCTGGTAATCACCAACACCATCATGGGAAATCCCACATTTTAAAGCTGTCATCAGAGGAGGAGGGAAAAATTAAAGTGGCATAGTTGTCGCCTGTCCTCATTTGCTGGGACGGTCCCACATTTTGGCCCTCCGTTCTGCTGATGCTTTGTTTCTGGATTGCAGCACATGCGTAGTAATGTACTAAGGCATTCATTGCAGGGATCGGGGCTGTGAGTGGGTGGAGTCTGGGTCGGTCAACCTAGAAAGCGGGCATGATAAGCAGTCCCTCATATATTTAAGGACGGGATAACCCATAAAGTTGACATGAATTCGGCTGACAAAATGCGGACTGTGTGTAGGGTTAATAGAGTCTCGGGATCTAGGGCCATTATGTTTGGCAAGTATTCAATTGGGACACCCCTCACTTTGGGGAGATTTCCTATTTCCTCTCCTGAGTCTCAGGAAATGGACACAGAGAGCAAAAAAAAAGCAAAAAACTAACAGAGGTTCTAGTGTTTTATATGACTAAACATTGTAGTTAAAGAGTAAAGATAAATTACAAATAATAATATTAATAAATAATAATAATGTATTATTATACAGTCAATTTTTAATGAAAGCAATGTATTTCTTTGGTAAGGCAACATTGCCTACAGGTTGCAGAAGGACCCTGGCACAAGTAAAGGTGAATCTTGGCATTCCTGAACTTTCTGGAACTGAACACCTGTTACAATGTTGCTTTTTTTTGTTTGGTTTGTGTTGTGATAACATTAATA
Organism: Nanorana parkeri; assembly: GCF_000935625.1. NCBI lineage: Eukaryota > Metazoa > Chordata > Amphibia > Anura > Dicroglossidae > Nanorana > Nanorana parkeri. The sequence goes on from NW_017307293.1 coordinate 593,409, forward strand.
TTTCAGACTCAGCCAAACGCTGTTCCCGCTCAGGGCCTGTTTGTGCAAAGCACACGCTGCTTACCTAATACTTCTCATATCGTATCATCAAACATGCTTACACCATCCAAAAATCAACATATAGATCTGAGTGTATACAACATTTGAAGTCAAGCTACAGGCACAAAAACTAACATTAAAATATATTCCTCAATAGCCACAAAGGATAAAAATACACTTTGTGGGCACCAAATGCCTTTGCAAACTCAGACATCACCTTGTAAAAGTAGCAGTGACATCATCACTGTGCTGCACATAGCCTGTGCAGAAAGCAAAGCCCTGACTCAGCCTCTAGCACCAATGAGGAGCCAAATGTGCCCGGGGCAGTTGGCTTGGATATTCACCGAACCCAACCAGGTCCGGAGAATATCCAAGTAAACTGAGCTCAGGGCTGCCTGTGTCCCAGCAACCAATTATGCTGTGCAACCTGCACAGAGCCACTGGTTTCTAGGACACTAGTGGCTGGACTGCACAGCGTCATTGGTTGACTGGTGGCCAAGTCAAACAGCGCCACTGGTTGACTGGTGGCCAAGCCACACAGTGTCACTGGTTGACTGATGGCCAAGCCACACAGCGTCACTGGTTGACTGGTGGCCAAGCCACACAGCGTCACTGGTTGACTGGTGGCCAAGCCACACAGCGTCACTGGTTGACTGGTGGCCAAGCCACACAGCGTCACTGGTTGACTGGTGTCCAAGCCACACAGCGTCATTGATTGGCAATTTGGCAGGATACAGATGGGCACACCATAATAGTCTATGATGCCGTGGGACCTAGTGTCATTGGTTGCTAAGGCGCTGGTGGCCCCACAGAATGATAGGCTATTATGGTGTGCCCGCCGTCGGCATCCTACCAACCAATGAGTCTGTGCAGCTCAGCTACCAGTCAACCAATGGTGCTATGAGGTCTGGATTGGTTGCTAGGACACAAATGGAGGATTGGTGGGTGAGCGTACTGACCAAATTGTGTGCCTGCTTGGCGAACTGCAACAGCTTGGCTTTGGGTTGAGCCCATGGTTGACCCAACGATCATCCCCATCTAGCAGCAGCCAGCCTTTTAGGTGGGTCTCTAGCACCTAGGCCTATCATCTGTAGTCAAGTGGCTCGTTTTCACATCTGGCTCACCACAGCAACCAACAGCCACCCTTCTTATAGCCACCACAGGGACTGGGGATACGAGGTGCACAGTGTTTGGAGAGTGTGGTGCTGTCTAAGGCTGAAGAGGCAGGGTGGACAAGCTGGTAAGTTCTGTGATGGATGATGCTTCCACCATATACTTATTACCATACCTGGGAACTTTCCGGAATACACCCGGCAATGTCGGAATTTCATCGTCACCAGAATCAGGCAATTCTCCAGAATCCTCTGGGCCACCGGCCTACATTGTTTGCAAACATACACGCAGTGTGCATGACGTAATTCTCGCTAGCTCTGCATTGAATGGCTGCCTGGGGAGGAGAAGGGTGCTGTGTGGGAGCAGAACAGTACTGAGGAGGGCAAAGGTGGCTGAAGGTCTTTAGGAGGCCACCCAGCAGCCCATCCTGAATAGGGTGAGCTAGGGTACTGCCAGCAGCAAGGTAAGAGTTGGTACTGCCAGCAGCAAGGTAAGAGTTGGTACTGGTGGCAGCAAGCAACCAATGATATGGTGCAGGATATAAAGCATCATTGCTAGATGCTGGCAGCCCCACTGCGTCATGGGTTGATAATTTTATGTTGGGCCCACGGCATCATAGGATGTTATAGTGCTGCATGACACTGTGCAGCACAGGCGCCTAGCATCCTAGCAACCAGTGATGCTGTGTGGGTTGCACAACGTCATTGTGTATGAATGCTCGGACATTTGCGGAACCTCAATATCTGGCTGGGTTCAGGGAACGTCCAAGCAAACCAAACCAATGCCAGATCACTCATCACTGGTGCACATGCCTTGTCCCTGTGCCACATGCACCCCTGGACCCCTGGTAAAGATCGCAAGCAGCCATGCTGACACACATTACACAGACGAGGTCCACTGTTGTCACCATCAGGAACACCCCCCCCCCCCCCCCCCACAGACACACAAGCACCGCAAGCCCCCCCCCCCCCCCCCTGAGAAATGCCACCCAGCCACCACTGGGGTGCACGTAGAAAAGAAGTGACTGCAAAGAGGCTGCCGTTAGGGATTAGATCCACCTTAATGGACAGTTTTAGAGAAAAGCATTGCCATGACAATCTATTGCATCCTTCAGCGGGTCTTTGCCCACCCGAGCTGTGCACTGTAATGCGTCCCGTGTTTGGAACCAGGAAAATGTTTGCAGTAGATAAAACCGGAGCTGACCTTGTAGCTGTCACACCACCTGTGAATGAGTAACCGCAGAATAGAGCGTCCAGCCAGACTCACAGCCGGAACCTGAAATTGGGTTTATTCACTTCAATAGATTGTTATGTAAGATATACATTGCCCGTTCTATTACAGCACGGAACGCACATAAAGGGTTCCAAATCACACTTGTACTTCGCTGCGGTCTGTAAATTTGCATTCCATTAAATCCGAATTCCAGGAATCTGAATTGCAAAAAAAGGGTCATGAACTTTTTATATTCAAATAACTAAATGCGCCGAGCTACAACAATGATCAGATATAAAGAGTATAAAAAAACAGTGACTCAAACAAATGTCAGTGAAAAAAAATCAATCAGGTGTAAAGTCTTTAAATCTTCATAAATCTGCAAAAACGTCCAAATATAGCAATAGTGATGAATACTTCTTGTTCCTTCACCAAATGCACCACGTGCACCACACCAGATATATATGGGTGCTCACCTTATTGATAGACCCCAGCAAGAGGTCAAATCAGGCAATTCCCTTTATGCCATTGCCCTGAACTCATCCGTTTCCATAAACATTAAAGTATGCGCAAGAGTTTCAAATGACTGCGGCCGTCAGTCGTAGAGATCAATGTAACGTCAAATGCTCTGTGGTCCGATGGAAAAGGTGCAACAGATTCCTCCATCTACACTTAGGGTCCCCACACACCTTACCATAATCGCGGGAAATCCCGCGATCGTACGATTATCGTAAGGTGTGTGGAAGCCGTGCGACCTCTACTACTGTAAGGTCGCACGACTTTAAACTTACGGACATGTTCGAAAACCATGCACCTTTTCCATCTGACCACAGAAAATCTGCAGATCATTGTAAGGTGTATTGCCAGCTTAAGAGAGAGTCCATGCTATGTCACCGCTGCTTTTATGTGAGTAATTTTCTTTTGATAAATCATACTCTGTTTGGATGGTACGCGCCATGGTGTTTGCTTTCTTTTTTTGGTCAACACGGTCCTGGCATTGACACCTTATACTGAGGAGGCCTATAGATCGATAAAGATTGGAGGCTATTGCTTTTTAAGAAGTGTTGCACAGATCTGTTTGCTGGTCTGATTACGCCATTGGAGGACATCTGTGGGCGATTGGAGCTGAGGGCCCCCTCCCCTGGTTAAGAAGGGAATTGCCTGATCTGAGGAGCTGATTGCGGAGCGCCTTGACAGGTCTGAGTCCTTCCGGTCCAGATGAAGGCCTTGGATAATGTTTATGGAAACGGATGAGTTCAGGGCAATGGCATAAAGGCGAGTTTTGCTCTCCTTGACCACATAATAATCCTCTACCCTCCCTACCTTCTCTCCCCTTTTCTCTTCCCCCTTTGTTTTTCTGTGTCCCTCTGTTGTCTGATTGTCTTGTCGTGTTATGTTGTTTTATAAGGTGGCTCTAGGTGAGATGACTTACCGGCAGACTTGGGGAGCAGGGTCTTCACACGATATCTTGCTTTAGCATGTAGCTGACAACCCAGGTCCTCGCCTGCCTCAATTGCACCGACCCTCCTCAGGGGGGAAGGCATTAAACCTCGGAGTCCCCCATATCAGGGATGGAAATTTGGGCAGAGGCAAGACTTGAATCTGGGCACGATATGATATACCGTGCTGTTACCCCTGAGAATGTACACCTGACGCTGCCTATGTATGTTGTTTTCATTTCATGTTTGTGGAAAATCAATAATCCATATATTTCTGCAAAAAAAAAAAAAAAGGGAATTGCCTGATTTGACCTCTTGCTGGGGTCTATCAATAAGGCGAGCACCCCTATATCTGGTGTGGTGCATTTGGTGAAGGAACAAGAAGTATTCATCACTATTGATATATTTGGAATTTTTTTGCAGAATTACGAAGATTTAAAGACTTTACACCTTTAATTATTTTTTTTCACTGACATTTGTTTGAGTCACTGTTTTTTTTATACTCTTTATATCTGATCATTGTTGGAGCTCAGCACATTTGGTTATTCATTTTTCACGTATACACACTCACAGTGGGTGTACATTCCAGTGCCTTGTAGCTGTTAGCTTGCTTATTGGCGCAGTTCATTTTCTATATTAACCTTTTATATTTGTTGTGGTGCATTGGTGGCCAATTCTTTATGAATGGTGCCTTAGTGCTGAACTCCGGGCAAGTGAAAATACTACCCTTGCATTGGTGTTCCCCTTGCACTGCAAGGGTTAAATGCTAATTTTTGCCTAAGTTAGAAGTAAAAAAACACTTTATCTCATCCCTTTCCTGGCAGCCTGTGTTCCGTCGAGGTGGCCAACTTGTCGAGATCTCCAACTCGTGACGCCGAGGCTACGGTAGTTTCTATGCACCAGCCGTCACAGTTTTTGCAATCCTCATTAACTTCTCCACTTGCTGTAGATGCGCCTGTGCGCCTTCGAAATTGTCATAGAGTTCTCCAACTCTCGTCGGTGCTCGTGGCATCGGGTGCCCACGAAGGCGCACTGCTACAGATTGTACAGCTTGATACTTCTCTCGGGTGGCTGCGCAGGCGCACTGACGGGAGTTGGAGGTCTCGACGAGTTGGAGAATTCGATAGAGCACTGGCACTTTCCTTTTGTGCCTGATGCTCTGGGTTGCGGGTGGGCCTGCATTGTACGTCATGATGTCACAGCTGCAACCACCAGTGAAAATGGCAAGGAGAAAATGCTGCGGGGGACCAGTCACATGGAAGGAGGAGCTTGCAGAAGCGAGGGATAAAGGTAAGTAAATACTGATTTTTATTGGTACCCTATAGGCAAAAAGGAGCATTTAACCCTTGCAGTCTGGGAAGGAGTGGGGGTTTGCTGGAGGAGAAGAGGTAAAAGACTTGCTGTGCACGGCTATGCACCGTCTGAACAACAACCTGAGCAAAAGCGTCACCGGTACTGCATGGGAAGTAACAGAACATCACTGGAAGTGGTGTCAGTGATTAATGTTTTGAAAAAGAAGAACCTGAACCGGCTGCATCCTGTCAGAAAATCAGGAAGATCCAATAACGGCTCACTTTTACGTCGAGCAGTAGGGGGCGTGGCGGGCCATTGAAGTGAATGGCACCATAGCCACGCCCTCCAGGCCGCAATGCACATTATGCCTGCGGTCCAGTGCGATCAAAATAGTCCTTGCAGCATTTTGATCGCACCGGACCGCAGGCATAATGTGCCTTGCGATCCCGCGTGGCCGATCGCATTGCGGCCAGATTGCGTGGCTATGGTGCCATTCACTTCAATGGCCCGCAACACCCCCCCTGCCCCACGAAAAAGTGAGCCGGCCGCAAGGGGTGGCAGTACCTTCCGGCCGGAACGCACTGCATCTGGTGTGAACGAGGCGACACCTCTGAACCAGCTCCAGGCTTTGCAACTTACAGGATGTAAAGGAGTAAAACAACCAACGGAAACAGTTTATCTAAAGCTGGAAGATCTTCTATTTTCTATGCTCCTCGGTTCCATCTGGTGGCCATATTGTAGTATTACATTATTACATTCATCTGGTAAAGAAAATATACTAAGGCTGGGTTCACACCTAGGCGTATTGAATATGCGCGTTTGTCGCGCGGTTCGCGTCGCGCGTTTACTGCTATTCGGCTGTATCCCAATGGAAACACGAGACCAAAACGCCACAAAGAAGTGCATGTACTTCTTTGGGCGTAGGCCGTTTTGTATCACGTTCGGACGGGTGGAAACAAAACACAGAAATTCCCCAGCCTCAACCTGCCAGCCAGCCTGCAACCAAACAAGTAGCCCTGCCAACAGTATGCATTAAAATCAGAGGTTTTAGTTGTACAAACTTTTGGCCAAAAATATGTAGAAGCCACACCGCCGCGCCAAGGCACCTCTGCAAAGTGTGGTCCTAACTCTATGTATCCGAGTCTCCAAGGGTGAGCATATTAATGAAGTTGATAAATTACAGGACAGGACGGGTGGAAATACGGCAAGGTGTGAACCAGACCCATTGAATACAATGGGATTTAGATGTTTGAGCGTTTTGTAGAGCGTTCGTCGAGCGTTGAACACGCTACAAAACGTTCAGGTGTGAACCAGGCTTAACAATGTTCGTTTCTGCATCTATTTATGCAGAACAAACATTCGCAGGGTGAACTGCTCTGCAAGCTGTTTATAAATAGACCCCTTAGTATTAATATAAAGGTTTTATTTTTAATACATAGATGGGAATTCATAAAAACTGGAGCAGAGAAAATGGAGGGGTTCCAACAGGGCCAGACAATGGAGGACTTGGCTGAAATTGAAAGCTGTGTATTGCCAGCTTTAGACAAACCCTATGAGTTTCATCTTCTGCCTCGTCTGATGAGTTTGTGGGCGGACACCAGACGCGGACGCCCTGCCTTCCTCTTCTTCCTCCTTTTACACTTTTGGCTTTGTGTTGTTACAGTTGTCTATACGTTGTGTGTGCCCGGAGCCTGTACACCCATACAGTAATCTAAATGGTGTTTTATTGGTGGTGTCTGTCCTTGAGATACAGAGGAGAACCTTGAACGTTTCCCAGCACAATGTTTATCTGATACCTGCGGAGGGCTAAAGAGTAACAGACTGATTTCTGGCTCTCTGATTGGTGGGACTGATCGGGCCCCGTGCACTGTTCAGGGATTCGCTACCCCCAGGCTGCTCTTTGTTCACTGCAGCGAGCCGGCAGCTTGGTGGAGGAATCCATTACAGACAGTTGGGATTGTTCCGTTATACAATGCGTATGTCCAGGGCTGGATTTTCTCTCTCTGCTGCCCCGAGGCCAGGTTCCTCAATGCACCCCCCTACACACCAACCCCCCACCTTGTGGGAAATCAGGCCCTGCGTATGTCAAAATCCCTTCCTCTTGTATTTTGGGGCTTTTCCCCATGAAGATGTATCGTGCAATTTTGCACATTCATAATAACGCTCATTTTGATTGGCACCCCCAATGCATTGCAAATGAACCCCAATGCATGTGAGCTGCAGGGCATCGTTGATTGTTGGTGCATTGGCAGCCCACTGAAAATGAATAGGTTGTATTAATACAATGCACATTAAAGTGTGTGCTAGGGTTGCCACCTGTCCAGGATTCACCCGGACAGTCCAGGTTTTGAATGCTGTGTCCGGGTTTCATGGCAGCTGAAACCCGGACACAAGATGTCAG
>NW_017307293.1:601027-614691 GCF_000935625.1 Nanorana parkeri
GAAACACGCAGACAAGATGTCAAACAGACAGGGGCAACCAAAATTAAGATAGGGGCCCCTGCCCCCCCCCCCCCCTGAAAATAGTCTCAACTGTGATATTTACATATTAATGGGTGGCGCTATTTACATATAAATAAGCCACAACTCATTCTCCCCAAAAAATGTTGGCGTGTCGCTAGAGTGTTCAGGTTTCGCTTGAGGAAAAGGTGGCAACCCTAGTGTGTGCGTTTTAATGCACTGCAAGACCCGGAACAGTGTGCAGGGATGTCTCAAAGGACACTTCCCTTTTAGTTGTATTTTTTGTAATGCCAAGTAGTCAGTAGTCTTATATCTGCAACTTCCATTGACATAATCCCTTATGCTTCTGCCATGATGGTCTTGGTTCAGGCACTTCCTGTTATAGGGGGACAACTCTTTATCCCTGTCTCCCAACTGTGCTTCTGCATTGTCACCCAGTTACATGCTCCCCAGATGAGGACTACAAGCAGCCATGCTGACACATCTGATGCAGGCATGGTCTGCTGTTGACCCGCCCTGAAAAAATTCCATGCAGCCATCGCTGGAGTGCATGTGGCTGCAAAGAACAAATTCTTCTTGTTCCTGCCAGAGTCTTTGTAACTTCCTGTTCACTAAAGTCAAGTCTCAAAGAAAGTTATAAAGTTATAAGCCTCTGTATCTACCTCCTGTAAACTACAGAACACTTCATCCCTATCTAAAGGAAAAGAGGAGAGTGGGAGGTGGTTGTAGTCCTGTTCTAGGGTTAAAACGCAGGGGCATCACCATGCTGGGTGTCACCCGGTGCTGTTGCTGGGCGGCCCCTGGTAATGTCACTACGTTACATGTGATGTCATTACCCACACATGTAATGACATCAAGCACACTTCACTGCTAGCGGCCATCTTGGTGATGGATGCCGGCAACGAGAGGAGGGGACGTTCATCTATCGGGATAACGTTTCCTGCCGGGTCCCCTCCTCTCTCTCGTGCGGCTGTCAGCCTCTCGGTCCTTGATCGAGTGCCCAACTTTTCAAAGACTGTCAGTCATTTTGGCGCCACCCTCTGATGTCATCCGATGTGGGCCGCACCCCCCACACCCCTCTTGTAACGCCACTGTGAAAACGCTGCCCCTCCATAGATACAGTACAATGTGAGTGTTGTCACCCTAGGACAGGAAGTGTGCTACTGCCAAGATCACCGGGTGAAAATAAAGGGAAAAAAGCCTGAGAAAAGAAAAGTTAAGCTGGTGACAGGGTCTCTTTAAAGGTTGGACACCTCCCCAAAACTGAAAAGGATGATTTCAGCTATAGATGTCCTTTTAACTTTAGTATTTCTCTCCTGTCACTCGATAGAGATTTCGATGAGGAAGATGATCTATTTTCCTAATGTTACCGTGTGGTTTTGGACGCTTGCCATGCCAGACTATATAAAGACGGGGCAATGTGATTAATAAAATGTAATCATTGACAGGAGGTTGGCAGGTATTACAAGCTTAGTCATGCCGGTGTGCTTGAACTGTGTAACACTGATGTATTCCACTTTAACAGTGCCGCTGAGTGGGCTAAATCACAGAACCAACGCCCACTGTACATTACTGCAGGAATGCGCCGCACTGGTAACGGCACTGCTCCATCCAGCATGCTGGAAAATCTTTAAATGACCCAAACCTCATCCATCATATCCGGCATTGAATTGGAGGCAGGATAAGGCTATTTATATTTCCCCGTACCAAAGAATTAGGGATGAGGTTTGGGCTTGCCACTATCGGTTCATGGCAGATCCAGAGTGTTCAAAAATAGTCGCCCCGGTGAATTTATGGGCTGCTTCCACCACAAACAAATTTTAAGCACCGCATGGCCTTTGAACTATGGCCAGCAGGTTTAGATTGATGGTATTTTGGGGGTTTTCAATATTTTTTGGGGTTTCTTAATGTTTGTTTCATGTTGCCAGAGCCTTTTATAGGATTGGGGTGCTCAAAACTCAGTATTCACTTGTTACTGACCATCTGTTCTTGAAGGTGACCTTGGTTAGCAGGACACAGCATGCACCAAAACCATCTAAAACTTTAGCAGTCACATTCACTGAAACCCCCCATCCCAATAGATAAAATAAAAGTTAGGCATACACTGGTTGGGCCTATTATCCCTTGTTATATTGTTACCATGCACTGCCTGCAGGTGGCACTGTTTCATTTCTGGACACATGGTAAACTCATTATGGGACTTGAAATGTAAGTATACTGCTGAGAATTCCAGGAACTTGGTCAATGACATCAGTATTAGCAACGCCAGGAATCTGTCACTTAGTGGTAGGAGTGCAGCATGTACAGATCATTGGGGCCCTTTCCTGGCCACCCAGGCTGATACCCAGGATAAGGATCTGGTTGGCATATTAAGGGGAACTTTTTTCTTTTAAATTACTACACATTCGCCATACAAATTCAGTGTAATCACCAGAGCTCCATGGCAGCCGGGCAATGTGTTCTGTTTACACAGCAGGCTGTCAACTGACATCAGAGAGGAATGCCAATGTGTATCGAGACACGGGGAGAGCCGCACTCTTCCAGTGTAATTTGTAGGGCTGAGCTATGAGTGTGACAGATCAATCCTGCTCAGTGCAGGAGACAATGCAGAGGCAGGAGAGCCCCCCCACCCCCCTCCCCCATACTTATCTTGTCCTGCATGCTGGGGGTTATTCTCAGTATCTCTTCTTATTCTGTATGTATTGGCTCAGCACAGTGCCCCTTCTCTTGTCCTGTATGCCTGGTGTCATTCTCAGTATCTGTTCTTCTGTATATATGGACTCTGCACAGTACCACTTCTCTTGTCCTGTATGCCGGGTGTCATTCTCAGTACCTATTCTTATTCTGTATGTATTGGCTCAGCACAGTACTACTTCTCTTGTCCTGTATGCCGGGTGTCATTCTCAGTGTGTGTTCAGTTAAAGGAGAACTATGGGTGTGACGACACGGTGATGAGTTTTTAAGTTAAATGTGTATTGGTATTGGCTTATGTTTGAGTGCGTTATACTGAGTAACCTGGTTATGGAAAGACCATCAGCACCATCCCTCGTTATCTCCCATTGTTCTCTGAGGGAGCTCAGAACAATGACATTCTGGCCAGGCTCTGCTATGGCTGTCTGGAGCTCGTTAGCAGGGGAAGCCCTGTGGTGTTGAGCAGACCGATTGTCTGGGAGGGGAGGGTGGATGTGATGGGATTATATTCTGATCTCATCACTTGCTGTATAAAAGTTTGTGCAGTTTCTCAATAAACCGGAGTTTGTTTCACCTACACTCGAGCCTTGGCTAGTGACTGGGGAAACTGGGAGCATAGGATCTTCAGGTTGCAATATCTCCTCAGCAAGGAAGAAGACAGCGGCGGACATACTCATCCTGAGTACGGGGGTCCGTCACAGTGGGGTTAAGGCTTTTACACATAGTTCTCCTTAGGGTCACGGGAAGACACAAACCAGCGTCCTCCCGTCACCCAAAGCTCAGTATATAGGGAGCTACAGCTCGCGGTATACTGAGACGCCACAGCTGAAACGGATCCTGACAATTATGTCTGGATAATGGATAGATCAAGAAATGAGCGAGATTTGAAAAGGAGACAGAGATGCTGATTGGTTGCCATGGGCTACTGCTGCAGATTTTGTCTGCTACAATTTTGATAAATTCCCTTCAGTGTATATCAGAGGTAGACAAGCTTGGCACTACAGGGAGTTGTAGTTCCACAACAGCTGGAGTGCCAAGGTTGCCTTCCCCTGATATAGATATATACACACCCCTGTCAGTACAGGTTTATCTGTTAGCACTGTGCCCTATGTACAGAGCCCTCACCTGGGTTAATCTGTGTCCATTATTGTCTGCCTGCCATTTACTATTCAGGAATGACAGATTACGCAGCCTCCCCTCCCGTTGCATTGTTACTGTATTGCTCTGCAGAGTCTATATGCTTGATGCTGACACTAGTCACATCCATTCACACCCACTCCGCCTCTGCCTGCCCACCTCCTGACTCTGGGAAGGATCACAGCTCCTCCAGCATTCAGATCTGAGCTGCCTCTGTGTCCTCCTTACTCCAGGTGAGTTCTGTTGGGGTTCCATGCATGCTTGCATGCACACTGTGGGTCTATGGGCATTGCAGCTCCTGGGCACATAATGGCAATGTGGCTTCTCTTACATATTAGACAAAGTGCAATTATGGAGTGCAAGGTGCAGCCATCCAGAGAGGTGCAGAGTTCAGCTATCCGATCACTTTACCAATATCAGATCAATGGAGAATACGTTCTGGTCGGGATCCAGACAGTGTTGCGACGTGTGGTTCTGCATCAACTGGATAGCCATGCATTTCCTTTAAAACATGTTGCTGGATTACAGTACAAGCCCATGGCATCGTGTCTGTATTGTGTATTGGCCAATAATAGATTGTTTTTACTATTTTACCTGAGCTGAGAGAGAGAGAGAGAGAGAGAGATATCTATAATGCATCCATCTATCTATTGATTATCTAGTTATAGTGGCGCAGGCTGTGGCATACCTCACTGTATGTCATATGTACATCTGAAACTCACCAAAGTTACAAAGTAGGTCACCCTATAGAGTGGAATCCCAGATAGCAAGTAATTGTGCTGCAAGTTTGAAAATGACTTGCTAAACTCTTGCAGACTTGCCAAGCTTCACAATTTTGTTGCACAATTACATCAAGTCTGCAGACCAGCGAGCTTGCAGAGCTCTTGCTAGGACCTGCAGGACTCTTGCTGTAGACTTGCCAAGCAAATTTGCTACAAATTCAAAAAGTGTCGCCTAGAACTTGTGCTGCGAGTGTTCTGCAAGTCTACAACCTGCCAGGAATGTGTGCAGCAAGTTAACAAGAATTACAATTTAACCCTCCCACAGGTGTGTGGCAAGTTATCCTCGCTATCTGGGATGCTGTCCTCCGGGTATGTTTGGTAAACAGCCTCTATCTTGTCTTAGAAAGAACTAAACAACTTGAAACGAAAGTCAAAGAATCCTACAGCATGCTACAGTTTTTAGATATATAGATAGATAAACAGACAGACGGATGGATAGAGAATTATATAGTTCATTATGGTAATTTTGCATTTATGCCATTCTGATGAGGGTGGTGGATGGTAGTGAGATGGATAATTGGATCGATAGATAGATAGATAATTGGATAGATAGATGGAAGTGATGTGTACCAAACTCAGAATATCAGGGGAGCAGACAGTATGTATTATAAGGATCGAGATGGCAGTGAAAAGAGTGATTATGGCACTCTTTTCACTGCCATATTATCATCTACAACACCTCTGCTAAATGTATTGGTGTCTGTCCTGTCTGTCTGTCCTGTCTGTCTGTCCTGTCTGTCTGTCCTGTCTGTCTATCACTATCCATATCTTCTCTCTCTCTCGACTATGTTCTATGTTATCTCACTCACTCTCTCTCTATATCTATCTATCTTCATGGTTTCCCTCTTGCACTCCAACATTTTGCCTCTGCTATCAGGACAGCAATAACATGTCACAATGGTGGCTCCCATCCATTGCTGGAGACAGTTGACTCATGAATGCAATGCTAATTCACGGGTGTTGTGCCCCCCTAACAAGCCCCTCTTCTGGAAGTCAGCTGATGGTGGCTTTCAAAGCTGGATGGAAGCCTCAGCTAGTATAGGTTATAGCTGTTAGACGGGTTCTCTTTATTACACCTGGATGCTGCTTGCAGGAAGCCAGAGAAGGAGCCAGCAGGGCTTGTAGATCAGGTAGACATGGTACCATTTACTGGCACATATTTGCCTTTTACCCTATAGTGTGGGGGCAGGGAAGATCCAGAGCCTGGCACTGCAACACATAAGAATGACCAGTCTGTATGAGATAATAAATGACCAGACGAAGTTGTGAATATCTTTTACAAGTGTAAGGATGGTGACTGATTAACATACAAAATAACACACTATCCCCCTCCTCCACATTATTATTCGCATACAAGTCAATGTCTACGCATCAGTGACGTGTGTTTTAAAGATAAGTTGTCCGTACACCAATCTGCTTCGGAATATCATCGTTATTCGTATTTCTTTAGCATGACATGTGAATGCAACGTTCTGGAGCCTCACAGGACCCCATCCTCAGGCAAATTGTCATTTTTATTGCATTTTCATGCATTGGCAACAGTCCGAATTCTAAATTCAAAATGCAGCATTTGTATTCAGTTGCAGATTTAGGCAAATGGAGCCGCATAAGATAAACCTATTGAATGTTATCAGCAGCCCAGTCTGTCCTTTTATTATGGTGCATTTATAAAGGGTTGGGGGGTAAACACAGCCAGACACCGGAGAGCTTCCCCTGGCCATTATATCAGTTGTTGGAGACCTACACAAGAAAATTGTTAAAGGATAACTATGAGGTGAGTGCTTTTCACTGACCTCATAGTTCTAGCCGACCTGTGACAATGAGACTGTCACAGGTCGGCTCAGTAGATCGGCTCTCTGCCGTGACAGGGGGAGGGGCTGGATTCCCCTCTCCCTGCTCCGATCTGCCAGCGCTGACTGGCGGAACGGACGGGGGAGGTGGCGGGTACAGCTGGCTCTGCCTCTAGATAGGCAGAGCCAGCTGTCACTCACGCAGCTGGGCGGATCCCGTCGTCTAAATCGGGATCCGCTCCGGCTGTGTTGTCTCAGTATACCGCGAGCTGTAGCTCGCGGTATACGGAGCTTATGGTAACGGGAGGACGCTAGTTTGTGTCCTCCCGTTACCCTAAGGAGAACTTACCCTAAGGAGAACTATGGGGAAAAACACTGACCCCATAGTTCTCCTTTAATGATCTTCACTCCCTGTATACACCCCAAATACATGATAGCATTGACAATAAACACTGCATTCCAATGCACCATCCAAGGCTGAAAACCTGATCCTGTTATTATAGTGCGATCACATCTTTATACACCTTCACCATACGACAAAAGTATGTGGACCCCCTCCAAATCAATGAGTTCCAGTGAAGGGTGCTGTTTTAACAGGCAATGCACTCGTAGATTAGTCTATGGGCTGAGCGAAAAAAATCTTAACAGATTCCTCCATCCATGCAATACAGCCTGGATGGGGGAATCCCCTCCTTTCCCCCCACTTGACTAGTGCATTCTGGTAGTGTGCTGCTGTCAGTATAACTGGACAGTGACATCAGCTGATTGGCTGCCATCATTGTTCATCTGAGAATCTTCAGCTCGGATCCTTTGATCATCAGATCGAAGGATGTCAGATGGAAGGCTGCCAACAGGGCCACCCATGGAGCCAATTTCAACCAGATCAGACCGAAATTGGCTCTGTGTATGGTAAGCTTTACTCTAGCCAGATCCGTCAGCATTGGCAGACCTCATGTTTCTTTCAGTACAAGCTGCTTTGCCCATGAAGGGGAAGCCTAAGGGCTCCTCCAGACCGGAACCTGCAAGGGACCGGTTCGTGCGTAGCAGCCTGTTCTTACCTATGGGAGGACGTGGCTGCAAGCAATTACACATGCTCACATGCACACCTGAACCTGCACATCCCTGCGGGTCTGGGAGCCGGCACTTGGACACACACTGTCTGCGTCCAGGGGCGGCACCCACATCTGTACAGATGTGCAGGTTCAGGTGTGCACGTGTCCACGTGTAATTGCCTGCAGTCGCATTCTCCCATAGGGAAGAACAGGCTGCCACGCACAGTTACATTCAGCACCTCTCTCTTCCAGGATCGGGTCATTTTACGTGCATGCATGCTGTAGGGACGTGCACGCCCGTCTGAATTTCCATCCTGTTCATTGCGAATGAGAGGAGGGGGCGTTCACCAGGCAGGAAAAGGTATGACGCCGGGTCTCTTTTCTCGTGCAAATGTCCGGCTCTCGGTCCATGACTGAGTGCCCAACTTTTCAGAGGGGGTGACAGCAAACTGACTGTCAGTCATTTTGGTGTCACCCCTCCATTGGTGTCACCCGGGTGCGGGCCGAACCTCCCGCACCCCCTAGTGACGCCACTGCAGCAGCATCCATTGTAAGTGATTTCATCAGCATTTAAAATACAATTTGACTTTAATATTTATATTTGTTATCTTATATTTGTTGTTCTTTACCAGCTTTAGGAAGTAGAAGGCGGCAGCATGGCCCCTCTAGATGTATCCAACTTAATCATAGTCTTCGCAGTTAGATACATTTATCAAAAAATCTGCAACAGCTCTTATCTTTTCATGTCACAGTTCAGCAGATCATCTTCTCTCCTCTTCCCTGTGACGCATTGGAACTTATTTCTGCATCTTTATGACATATAAGATATTTAATTGCACTGTTTGCCGGGGAGGAAGAGGTCAATGAACCGCCCTAACCCTCGAAAACATCCCAGGCCAAATTTGCATGCCTTTAGCTGATTGGGCGAACCCCTAGGAGGCAGGAGCAGATGAGGTCTCTGATTGGTGGAAAGGAGCCAGCGCCCTCTATCACATAATAACTTGTTTGCTGGGCAGTAAATGTGCGCAGCGCCAGCATGACCTTGTGTTTACTGTAACTGTTACAGAGAGATACATTGTTTATGATGAGTGAAAGTTCAGTATTATTGATCAGAGGTTATGTACAGTAATAACAGGGCATAACCTAACCTTGAACTTGTGACTTGGACAAAGTGCAATAGAGTTGCCAGTGCAGGGAATGTTGTCTTCCCTTTGAGGCTAGGATCACACTTCGACGACGCGGATTGCCGCGCGGTCAGGAGTTGCCAAGCTGTGAACTGATCGCGCTGTGGGTGCCATTATTTTCTAATGGCACCACAGTCACGCCGGGCGAATCGCGCAGTTTTCTGCCCCGATTCCGCCCGTGCTTTCGAAAAGCCCTGTGTCGTGTATCGCAAAAGAGGTACTTGTACCTTTTTTCTGCCATTGCCGCACAGATGTCACCCCATTGAAATCAATGGGGCCACGCGGCAATCGCTGCCTGCATTGTGCAGGACCGCACGACACCCGGGACGCGAGTCCCGGGTGGCGTGCGGCGTAGTGCAGGTGTGAACCTAGCCTTAAAGGAGAACTATGAGGTGAGTGCTTTGCACTCACCTCATAGTTCTAGCCGACCTGTGACAATGAGACTCACAGGTCGGCTCAGTAGATCGGGAGGTGAGCGAACGCATACCGGCGTTCGCTCACCTCTCGATCCTGTCACGGCTATCTGCCGTGACAGGGGAGGGGCTGGATTCCCCCCCTCCCCACTCCGATCCACCAGCGCTGACTGGCGGATTGGACGGGGGAGGGGGCGGGTACAGCTGGCTCTGCCTCTAGATAGGCAGAGCCTGCTGTCACTCGCGCAGCTGCGCAGATCCCGACATAATTGTTGGGATCCGCTTCAGCTGCGGCGTCTCAGTATACCGCGAGCTGTAGCTCGCGGTATACTGAGCTTAGGGTGACGGGAGGACACTAGTTTGTGTCCTCCCGTTACCCTAAGGAGAACTATGGGGAAAAGCCTTAACCCCAGAGTTCTCATTTAAAGAGCTTTTCGGACCCCAGTCCGCACCCCTGACCGTCTATCTACAAATTAATAATGGTGGGCGCTCAGGTCCGTACACATTGCCATGGCCGCAAAGCTTCGCTTTGTTCTGCAACAAATTTTACTCTGCATGTCACATTTGGCAGGCGGTGTTGCCTAATAAATGTGCCATTAAAGTCAATGGGACCGCACCACAACCACATGTCAAGGGTTTGTTAGTAAAAATCCCAATGGGAATTTTAAATGTGAAATCCCCATTGGGATGGTAAAAAAAAACAGGAATTCAGGAGACCGCAGTATTGCCTTCTTGAACCCCTGCTCAACCGCTTCTGAAAAGCAATCCACTTCAGAATTATTATTATTATTATTATTATTATTATTATACAGGATGTATATAACGCCAACAGTTTGCGCAGCGCTTTACAATATAAGGAAGACATTACAATCACAATACAATTCAAGACAAGATGGTAAGGAGGGCCCTGCCCCTGAGGGAGGGCTTACAATCTAAAAGAATGGGTGGTAAAGTCTGCCTACTGTCTGCAAGAGGCCAAATGGCGACACCCTTCTGTCCTTGCTTTCTAATTGTTCTCCAGCATTGTCACACAGGCTTTTGCTGGAGACCGCATGTGGCCGTTTCAACGCACATGACACAGGCATGGTCCACTGTTGGCACCATCAGGAAACAGATGAAAAACAGAATTATATTGAAAGAAATGGCAATTGTTAATGATACTTTGTTTTAGCAAAGTAAATGGCATTCAGTTAGGGGGGACAATTGATTAATACCGGTTTGGATGACACAGATTTTCACCATTGAAAAGATCCATTGCCTACATACATATTTTTACTGTGAGGTTCTGCTTTGATTAAATAAATATTTATGACATCGGCCATTGGAGAGCTAACCCATGGTAGAGTGCCTACAGGCTCCAGCTTGCATAGCATGTAATGCTGCTCAGTATATACAGTATATTTAATATGACAAATAGGCTATTTACCTTCATGTCTTGTCTTTTTGTGTCTTTTCTCAGTTGGTGCCATCTACCAGAACCATGAGGATAGCAGTGATTGGCCAGAGTCTGTTCGGGAAAGAGGTCTACAAGGAGCTTGTAAAGGAAGGGCATCAAGTAGTAGGAATCTTCACCATCCCAGATAAAGATGGCAAAGCTGATCCGCTCGGTAAGAGATTAAGTGGTTCAGTAGGTAGACACAGCTGGGGTCTAAGGTTCAATTACCATGAGGGACACCTACTGTCTAGAATGTGTTCTTACTATGTTTATGAGGGTTTCCTCTTGTCTACTCTTCGCACAATCCAAGACATGATAGTAGAATAATCATCCTTCACCCAAATTGAATTTACTGTGTCTGTATAAGTGGCAGGGACATTAGATCCCAAGCTGCTCTGGGGGTTGGGGCCAGGTGTAAATGATTCTATGGTTTCTGTGAAGCCAGTGGTGGTCAACCTACGAGGTGCAGGGGACCTTGATTGTGGCCCCTGAAATCATCAAAGGCTCACACAAAATGTTCAGTACTGGTAATACTGGAGCGGACTGTCAGAAATTTGCAGACATACTAAAAGACAAGATGGCCTGAGACTTGGGATATTCTACAGGTTTGGATGGAGTCATGCTGCAGATGAATGTGAGGGGGACATGCTACATGGAGGCTAATTGAGATCACCCCTTACCAAATCAATGCACCCACTACAGAATGCTGGGGACCAAATGCTGCACAGCAAGTACAAAAGGACTGTATGTGGCCCTCAGGCCACAGGTTGTGCACCAGGACTGTAAAGCACTGAAGAATATGATGGCACCGTAATCGAAATGTAAAGCATTGAAGAATATATTGCACTATAAGGAATGTAAAGCTCCAAACAGTATGATGGCACTATAAAAAAAAAAATTTCTGATGGAAATTGTCATGTACAAACTCACCAATTGGCTATTTTGGGTCCTATCCATGAAGGTTATTAGTTATAAAATGTGCTACCAAAATACAGCAACCTAAATGCTTGGTCCATCTACTTTCAGTCAACGTGCGGTTATAGGAGGAGGCGACACCCATGGTATTATGTATCTCACATGGACTTCCTGCTCCTCTCCCTACATTGAAGAGTCTTGTCCTTTTATATTTCATCAGGAAGTCTCACTTGTCCTGACACATTTGAACCCAAAATAAATGGAAAAGAGGGAGACCTTCTTGTGATGGCTGTAGAATCACCACGAGATCCGTGCAACAGGTCTGGTCTATTCTTTCAGCAACTTGAATTAGAGCAATTCCGTCTTGTAGGTTCTATGTGGATTTAGGAATTTCCACACGCTTTCTGGGGTGCCAAATGTAGAATGTGCTCTGATTTGGGGGTGCCCTTAAATTACTGATGAACAACTGAATCTTAAATAAGTGTCGGGTTTATTTACAAATAGGGATATACATACATATTACAATTAAGGGAATTTGAAAGGGGAATTGGGGATAGGAGTTAAGGTTAAGGATCCTACAGCTAGCTACACCATTCTCTCTCTCTCATTCACACAAGCCATGGGTTTTTCTCTGTTCTTCGGACACGCCTCTCCAGCAGGTCTCAGCGAATCACATTCTTGATTGCAGAGCTCAGAAAGACTTGTCTTGTCCAAAGGTCTTGCTTGTCAGCTAGGTTAGTGTCACACAGGAAGAAGGTTCCATCATATGCCCCTGCCCCCACCCCAGCATATATGCCTTGCTGACACAGGTGAGGGCAGTAAATACCAGCAGGGGGTCGGGCTTGCCCCAGGACATGACAGTCCAGCAGATCTCCTTTGATCAGTGTCCAGCCCCAAGAACCCTTTGATGGTCTTCATTTGCATATCAAACAGCAACGGGCAGCTCACGATATTAAGGAACCTTTCCATCAAAGATGTATCCTAGATGTCAATTATTTTAGCTTCCAACAATGGCCTTCCCCAATGAGCAGGGCAGGTGCGCTGAGGTACCAACGCTTCAGTTCCTGGCAGATGTAAGAACCTGGAGAGTGATTCAGCTCGCCTTCCTTGACCCAAAACTGAAATGCCAGATTTGGTTGGACTGACCCAGTCAGGGGAATAAGATGAAGTGCAGCGGGTCAATGGGACATGTAATAAACTGGAATTGTTCCTTAGTAGGTCGGTGAACATGGTAGAGGACAAATTATTGTTTTCATTTGGTCTTGGAAGTAATTGTCTGAACGCTCTCGTGAGATGATGGAGATACATAATGGAGAAGGAGAGCATGGGATAAAAGTGGGATTGTGATGAAATGAAGGAAGATATGTAGGAATGGTTGGAAGATAACGGAGCATCTATAGGTTCTATTAAATGTTTGTAGTTTGGGTTCCTCACTCAATGTACTAACATCCACTTCCGTTCTGTGTGCCCACAGGAGATGAAGCAGAGAAAGACGGAGTGCCCGTGTTTAAGTTTCCCCGATGGAGGGTGAAGGGTCAGGCCATCCCAGAAGTGGTGGAAAAGTACAAAGCGCTGGAGGCAGAACTGAACGTCCTTCCCTTCTGCTCCCAGTTCATTCCAATGGAAGTGATCGATGCCCCAAAGCACGGTTCCATTATCTATCATCCCTCCATCCTGCCCAGACACAGGGGGGCGTCATCCATTAACTGGTAAGTGTGCGGACGAGGCAGCCAGAGGGGCATGAAAGATCCTGGTTGTTGTGGCCTAGAATGCCAATGACACCAGAGTGGCAGAATTATGGTACCAGAGCCAAGGATTATGATAGAGAATGCAGAGCATACTGCCATGACGGTCAAGTCACTGAAGATTGCTTGCTAAAGTTTTTAAAAAACAGCTTAATTATGGATTAGGAAAGAATTAAACAGCATTAGGCTTTATTTTCCAAGTTCTACCACATATGATATCCCAGTCAACTGCTTTATCCTTTTTCAGTGTGGTCACAAGACTACACCATAGAATATCCTATGGGAAGAACTAACGGTTTGGTTTCGGATAGTGCAGGGAATGGCTAAAATCCCTTTGATGTTTTTTGCCATTGGGGAAATTTCTCTTTACTTCCTGTCCTGGTGACACACCATCACTGGAAAGGTTTCAGCAACAGAGGCAATGCTGTCAATCCAGAAAGCAGTGGGCGGGACCAGTAGTTTCACTAGGGGGTGTGGGGGGTGCATAGGTTGCGTGAGAGAG